>NC_056737.1:1337641508-1337704008 GCF_019279795.1 Protopterus annectens
CAGTCTCTATTTGATAACATGATGCATTTTAAAAGTATTTCTGGTTTAATATTCAATGAAGAAAAAACTAAAATACTACCTATATATACACGAAAAAATATTCTCATTAGTGATTTTACTAAATATGTACCCAATTCAGGTCAGATAACTTATTTAGGTATAATACTATCTAAAGATATTAAATCTATTATATATAATAATTATAATACCTGTTTTCTTAATATACAAAACCTTTTAATACCTGGAATAATATGTTTTTACTATGGAGGAGAGACTTACAATTATTAAAATGATAATATTCCCCAAGATTTTATACTTAATACAATCAATAATACTTCCACCTACAAAAATAATTATCAAGAAACTGAATACACTAATGTTAAATTTCCTATGGGCACCTAATAGACCTAGGATTGCATTAAAGAAACATACTAATAGCTGGTCTCAAGGGGTTATTTCTTTTCCAGACTTTAATTTATATACTATCTCTTCTATTGTAAAAGTTATTACTTTATTAATAGATCAGTCATATGTCACAAAATGGAAAGATTATTGGGAGCTAATTAGTATGCACTTTATGAAAATCTCCTTAACACATAAAAATATGATTGTAAATAACTCCATGTTATGGTTACTAAAGGAATTTTGTACTTCACCTATTACACCTAAACATATGGTTTGTTACCCATTAAATATTATTATTAGTTATCGTAACTTTATATTCATGCACCCTAAGTATAGGGAATGGAATTTTATTGTATTCCCTATAATGTATACTCAGGGTATGCTTTTGTCATCTACTTCTGAAGGAACTCATTTAGCTATAGATAATGATCTAAAGTACTGGTATCAGTTGATATCTGATAATAAAGTTAAAAATCTAGATTTCTTAAAACAAGAATTTGATCTAAGAGAAACTTGCTGGTTAGAGGTTCAGACCTTTAGACAACATCTCATTAATAAAATAGATCTAATGTCTATAACAGTTAAAGAATCTATTCCAACACTGATTGATTACTTGATATTAAATTTACAACATAAAGTTTCTGATAAAGGTAAACTTTCATACATACATAAAATTATCAGACAAGAAACTTTTACAGTGTAGATTCATACTGGAATTATTTCACTTCTATTAATGGGGACCCACCAAATCAACAAGATAAACAATATATATTGGAATCTGCTTATAGAACTACGTCTTCCATTGTCTGGAGACTTTATACATGGACATTTTACATAGATCTTTTATATACCTTTGATGATGAATAAAATAAATAATAAAGATAATTTATGTAAGAGATGTAATGTAGAAATTAATGCTGACTGGGCTCATATGTTTTATGACTGTATAAAATTGAAAGAATACTGGAAGTCAATTAATGAATTTTTGCAGGCTCTTTTACAGATAATTTCATTATTTCTAAATCTCTTATATTATTCAACACACCTGTACCTCAAAGTGTTAAAAGGTTAAGCTTCCCTTGTTATGGTCTATTCTAGCAGTGGCTAGGAAAATAATAACTAGAAATTGGATTTCAGATACACCTCCTTCGTTCAATTAATTTAAAAATGTTATGAATATAGTGTGCCATATGGAAATAAACACAATTAGGACAAGAACAAATAGAAAAACATCTTATTATATTGTATGGGATAATTTACAAAATTTGTTAAAAAATTTTAATTTCAATAGCATGGTATTTTAGTTTAATTAATTGATCTGATTGTAGTGGATGTCTTTGTAAATACTTTAGTTGTTTTGTTGAATATTATAATAATACCTATTTTTAATTACTTGTATAAAATTGTTATGATATTTCTCTTATATGTTAAAACAATAAACCTGTTTTGAAAAAAAAGGAATATGGGATTGAGCACACTTTTAAGTTTGGCATTTTGGAATTGGTTAGGAGCAAACCTAGGGGAGGCAATCATAAAAATTACCTGGCTTTTAGGGAATTATGGTGGCAAGTCTTTACTGATGCCACCACATTGCCAGGGATCAATGACTGTCTGTCTATTAAGCCACTTCTTTTGTTAGAGTAAATTGTTTACTCACTAGCTTTTATATGTCTTTCTTGTATACAAGAGCAGGTTTACATGTATGCATAGACTGCATTATTACCTGTTTCAATATGTGAAAATTACATTGTAATTGTCAATTTTATTTTATTCTTTTAAATGTATGTACATATCTCTTTATTTTGATTCAGCCGGATTTGGCGCCTTTTTTACTATTTAAACTATTGTCTTATTGAACTCTTTGTTCTGAGGAAGCTCGCTTTTGCGAGTGAAAGCGCTAAACATTTGTTTATTAAATGAATTTTGGTTTTACTAACTGCTCCTTCTTCATTAGCTGGACTTTTCTGTGAGTGGAGGCAGCTAGCGTGTTGGTACAGCTGCCGATTACATTTGGCATTACCATATTCATGAGTGACTTTAATTATCCCACTATTAACTGGGAATCATATACAACACCAAATGTGCAGGCACAGAGATTCCTGGACTTTGTGGACACAAGCTGTCTGAATGAGATTGTCAATATACCTACCAGAAGCACAAATATACCGAATCTGATCCTCATTAAATGAAAGAGCACTGTACACTCCGTTGTGTAATGCCCTATCTAGCAAAATCAGACCACAAAATGGTCTCCTTTCACCTAAAAATAAAACCTGGAACCCCAGCTAACCATGGATCATTCAGGAAGTACTCTAAAGCAAACTTCCTACTTTTAAGTGATAATCTGGCAAAATTTCAAGGCCCTCTAAACCCAGAGAACACTGCTGCCTATGGGGAACTGTTCACAAAAACCCTATACAAGCATGTTAATAGCTGCATAGAGGCAGCTGTACCTACCAGGAAGAAGTAAAGAACTAACTTGAAAAACAAGCTACCCTGGTGAAATCACAACATCAGTAGACGGTATAACAGAGGGAAGAAAATCATGACAGAAATTAGGAGGTGTAGAGCCCAGAATAATAAAAGCCTTCTCATCAAACAAAGCAAACAGCTCAGAGGACAAATAAAATCTACCAGTGCAAATTTTGAGATAAATCTGGCCTCTCAGGACAAGTACAACCACAAGGCATTCTTTATCTTCGTTTGCAACCTCAAAGGCAGTACACAGTTGTGTGCAGAGCTCATTGTTAACGCAGCCATGTACACTGAGCTAGAAGATATAGAAAACCTATTTGCTGACACACTGAGCTCTAACTTTATCAACCCCCTCACCAGCCTATACTTAGGAAATTCCATCAGATGTACCTCCACCATTTATCACTAGGTAACAGAGCCTCAATATAGTATTTAAGGCAAAAAACTCTGCAGTGATGGACCCCATAGTATCCTAAGCTGCCTTTTAAGTAGCATAAAACATGACCTATCAGGCCATCTGAAATCTCTATTTAAACATAGCCTCCAAAGAAATTTCATGCTTAACGAATGGAGAATGGCAACTGTTATCCATCTGCACAAAAGCAGGTTATCTGTGAACCCAGGAAACTACACTCAAAGTTTCACTGGTTTCATATGCAAAGTGATGGAAAGAATTATCATGGAAATGATCGGTAATGACAGAGGAAACATTCAGACACTAGACCCGACACAGTTTGGGTTCATCAAGGGCAGGTCATACCATTCAGCTTGGTGAACTTCTTTGAGACAGTCATCAAAGCAATAGACACTGCCTACCTTGACCTGGCCATGGCATTTGACATAATACCCACTCAGGCATTGTTGACAGATTCAAGAAGTTAGGTATAAACCCTTATGTCACTGGCTTACAGACAGGACCCAGGAAGTTAGAAATGGAGATTACACCTCTACAAAGAGACCATTCCCTAGTGGAGTTCCTCAGAGATTGGTCCTTGGACCACTTCTTTTTGGCATCTTGTTCTTTGAAGTCAAGACCATTGTCAAGGGTCTCTGGCTGATGCAGTTTGCAGTAGATTGCAAATTAGGAGCGGTCATAGAATACCCCACTGACACTAATGTTCTCCAGGAATTACTGACACAGACAAATAACTGGAGTCAGAGTCATGGACTAAAACTAAATGGCAAAAGTTGCCCACCCCTGGTATTTACCATATTGACAAAACATTACTAAGAGCTGACCTAGTAGTCAGAGACATGGGGACACATCTACACTAATCTAGCCTTTGACCATCATTTGTCTACAGTAGTGAGGAAATCATTCGATGTTGTGCAACTTATAAACAAAGGTATGGCATCTATGTCCAAGCAGGTCATTGTTCTACTGTATTCGGCATTCATCAGACCCATCATTGAGTACAATGCCCTCTTTGATATGTACCTAACCAGGCACATAAAACAATTAAAACATCTACAGATGTCCCTGACTAAAAGAATGCAGAGGGTATATAACATGTCCTTTTTAGACTGCCTCAAAGCCCTATTCCTGCATTCTGTCTCCTACAGGCAATCGAGGGGAGATCTGTATCTGGAATACTAGGCATCTTCAGACCCCACTCCAATGGACCTCCTGCATAGCTTGCAAAACAAACAGCACCAGAATTACCCATTCTATAGACTTAAACCTTGTCTATGATATAAATAGGATCTACTGTAGATACAGGTATGTATCTCATATACTACTCCTTCTCTGGAACAAGCTCCCCATCCAAGTAAAGCAGAGTTCCTCCCTAACCTAATTCAAGTGTAACTTGGATGATTGGATGGGGAACAGGAAATTCATCACTGCTTTGGCATTTGTGTCTCTAATGGGCACATACAGCCTGTAAATTGTTAATTTCCCAGGCCCCTGCTTGTAAATGTTTCAAAGGATCATAGGAGGTTACTAGGCTAATGGCCCTGGGGCCCTTACAAGCCTAGCCAAGAGTTTACCCCCCCCCCAAAAAAATGCAGCCAGCACCTGTTGCCCCTGTCAATGAAGGACACAGGTGGAAACCCCGGGACAAATTTGTGGTTACCCATCCACTCATGAAGGTTGTGCTTGAAGAGGGTCAGTGAGGTGCTCTGTTTGACTTGTATGGGGAGTCTATTCCAGAGGCAGGGCAGCCTTTGGGAGACAAACCAGTTTCTCCAGCAGGTTTTGTTGATGTTGCATATTAAATTCAGGCCTTTTGAGCGGGTAGTGCGTGAGGAGTTAGACTTACGGATATGGAGGATTTCTAGTAGGGCAGGGTCCGAGATCTCCTAAGCCCCTGATTGCACTACCAAGGATATCAGAACTTGTCGGAGATTTGGGATGCATGGCTATGCTTGAAAAAGCTCTATGATTGTTAGCCCAGTATACACCTAGTAACCTAGGAACCTTTTAATGAATAATTGCCCCAGAATACTGAGTAGTTACATGACTTGCTTACACATAGGTAAATGATGGCTACGGGGATCAAACCTTAGACTACAGAAAGCATCTCAGTAACAGCTCATTGCCATAATCTTCTGCATGTTCTGCCAGCCCTTGACTTTTCTAGCCTTCTATTACATTTGCTTACTTTTTTCTTTTTATTTATGCACACCACTCAATCCAGTTTAGAACTTGTCTTAAACCTTAATGGTCCCTCCAGACCCTGTCCTTGTATGGACTTACACCCTTATGTTTGACCATTTCCATATAGAAGCTTTAAAGAAACCAGGATTCAGCTTTCCTTTAAAAATATATTCACACCTCCACTTGTACAGCATTATGATACAAAAACTGACCCATTAAGTCTTAACACCCACCAAAACTGTCACTGAAATACAAATAATCAGTGATCATCTCAAGCCCCATCTATAATACATACAGTGCATTTGACTCAGGACCCTTAAGTTATACTTCTCTTGCAAAGGTTTGCCAAAACAAATCCTATCATCATGAAATTTCTCATTTTATTAATGTAATCTCAATAAAAGTATCACTATTAAAAATACCTTTCCAGTACAACAGAGACAATTTCACTCCACAAATCATGATAATCATGATACCTATTAGGTCTTAAAGGTGCTTAGTATTTCACCTGTATTGCAAAGTGCACAAGCCTTCTTTTTAATCATTTCTACTAATTTTTCATCTAAACCACCACCACTGAACGTTCTTCCTCCCTGAATATGCAAAATCCCTTACATTGCAAAAAAAAGTTTCATTCACATTAGATCCCCAAACAGCACCCTTTTAAGATGCTGCAAAACAATTTTACACTTCTGGTAATTTTACCATTTTATATAGTACGCCACTGACTAAAAATAATCCTATACTTAAAAAAAAAGAAATGAAAACACAAATATGCACACACACACACACACACACACACACACACACACACACACACACACACACACACACACACACACCTGCACACATGCGCACACATAAACACACATGCATAATCTACATAAGGACCTCTTTCTCAACTTCATATAGCTCACCAGCTCCTGAGGAGACTAGCTTGCATGTGCTTGAAAAGACATCCAGTACCTCTTAACTTTAAGCCTTGTCCCAATTACTATATACGTGTGTGTGTGTGTGTGTGTGTGTGTGCGCGTGTGTGTGCATGTGTGTGAGATTTCCCTTAAACTTTATTTTACAGGTGATGGCATATTACAGTTTTAAAAATTCTCATTCAAAATATAGGTAACTGGCATAATGGTTGAGGTGTTTATCTCATAGACACAAAGTACAAGGTTTGACTCCTGCCTTTGAAACTGTTTCTGTGGCAGCAAGTATAAATGTAGGGCTACAATATAGGTGAGCCTGGGTTCTAATCTAGCACACTGTCAGTTTTGCACAAGGGCCCAGTGGCCTAATGGATAAGGCATCATCCTCCAGAGCTAGGTATTGTGGGTTCAAGTCCTACCTGTGTAAGTGACTTTTTACCTTTTGTAAGCCTAACCAGCCTTATCTGCAAGGCCATGGAAAGAATCATCATGGACCTTATCCACAAGGACATAGGCGACCTTCAAACTCTTGACCTGACCCATTTTGGTTTTGTCAAGGGTAGATCTTACTTATTAAACCTAGTGGACTTCTTTCAGAATGTCACCAAAGCCTATATGAAGACAAAACATTACATAACACCTATCTTGATTTAACCAAAGCCTTTGACACAATCCCCCATTCAGGTACTATAGAGAAACTCTCCCAGCTGTGGATTAACACAAACATTACTAGATGGGTAGCAAACTGACTCAACAACAGAATGCACACTGTCAAAGTTGGGGAGTCCACCTCCACCAGTAGACCAATTACCAGTGGGGTACCACAAGGATCTGTGCTGGGCCCCCTACTGTTTGGAATTTATTTCTCTGAAGTCCAGGCAAAGGTAGATGGCTTACCAAGTTTGTAGATGACTGTAAACTGGGTGCAATCATAGAGTCCCCCAATGATGTTAACATATTACAGAAAGGGCTCAGACAGACAAATTCTTCTTCTTCTCCTTTCGGCTTTTTCCCAGTTAGGGGTCGCCACAGCGGATCACCTGTCCGCTCATGATTGGCAGTGGAGTTTTTTTACAGTGTCGAGTTGCCAGCCCGGCGCCCAACCTTCCACAGAAGGCACACACACACACACGCGCTCACACCTAGGGCCAATTTAGAGTGCCCAATCCACCTACTGCATGTCTTTTGGATGTGGGAGGAAACCGGAGCACCCGGAGGAAACCCACACGACCACAGGGAGGACATGCAGACTCCGCACAGAAGGCACCCCAGCTGAGACAGACAAATTATTGGTTCCAAATCTGTGTACTAAAACCTAACATAAAAAATGCCTCATTATCCCCTTTGGCAAAGAAGTGGCCCCTGCTAATTATGATGTGGATAGCACCCTTCTAAGCTCAACCTCAGTGGTGCAAGACTTGGGAACACAGGTTGATAGCAATCTAAACTTTGATCACCATGTGTCCATAGCAGTAAGAAAAACATTCTACATTGCGCATCTCATAAATAATGGCATAGTATCCAAGACTAGGAAGGTTATAACTCCATTGTAATTGACTCTTATCAGACCACTAAATAAGTACAATGCTCCCTTCTGTATGTACCTCACCAGACACCTACAACAACTGGAGAGACCACAGGTTTCTAACTAAGAGAATATAGGGCCTCCAAAACATGACATACATGGGAAGAGTAAAAGCCCTGTCACTGTACTCTGTATCATACAGACTGCTGAGATGTGAGCTGTGCCTGGTCTACAGAACAGTCTCAGACCCTGCCCTAATGGAAATGCTACACATCCACAAATCAAATGGGACAAGAATAATTCGCTCAAGGGATCTCAACCTAGCTTGTGACATTAACAGAACATGCTGGAGAGACAGCTGTCTTCCAGTGATTACCGCTCCTCTGGAATAACTCCCAGTCCATGTGAAACAGAGCTCCTCAATGACCCTCTTCAAGCACACCCTTAACAACTGAATGGGTGACCATAAATGCACCCTGGAGGGTGTCACCTATGTCCCTCATGGACAGGGGCAGTCGGTGCTGATCACAGAATTGCTCTGCTAACAATGACCATCTAACTACAGTCAGTAAGGGTACTTGGGTTATTACATGGCTAGGCTTGTAAAGGCCCTAGAGCCATTAGCCTAGTAACCTCCTATGAACCTATAATATGAAACAGTGCAATAGCACATCCACTTTGGTACTGAACAGGATGTGTTTGTGCATTAACCTAAGGTGTTTTGCTCCTGAGCTCAGAAGCATGCCCAGCTATTCTAGTGCCCTGTGCTGATCACAGATTTGTAGTAAAAAAAAGGTTTAAAGTGGTGCCACACATGAAACACTAAACACTTCAGCTTTGGCTACAAATGGATTATTGACATTCATTTCTGAATGCCAATAGTGCACTATTAACCAATCAGCATCTGCTGTTTGTGCCCCCTAACACCTTGCTATGGGGGCCACCTTTGCCCGGTCTGAACTATGTCTCTGCCTGAGCTATATCATCTGTGCTAAGTTCTTTAGATGAACAAGTTGTTGTATAATAACAGACTTTGAGTTTGCTGTGCTTTTTTCCATTGTGGGTTTAAGACAAGGTACAGGTGTTGCTGTTAATAAGGCTAATTAGGTTGGTAATCTTGCAAATATCCATAACTCTTTTGTCCTGAGAAACAGCTTGCAAAGTTCAAAAGAAATGGATACTAATCCTGATTATCTACAAATGTACATTATTTCATTTTATTTCTTTATTGTTTCCACAACTTGTTCAACCTGACCTTTACACTATAGTTATTTGGAACTTTTCATAACCCTGGCAAATTTCTAAGCAATAGCAAAATTGATCAATTCTTGTATTTTAAGCTGTGTCCCATTCTTCAATACAATGACTTCTACTATGCCAGGTTGGCCACAGAGGTGGGTGAAGGGTTTTTACCATATTGTAAAATCCAGATATGCATTTGATATGTGTGGATAGAGTTGGCAAGATTAATATGGTACTTGATGTTGGGGGGAGTTCTATGGTAGGGGGTTCTGTGATGTGGGTGCATAATATGAGGGAGAAGGTATATATCTTGAGGGACCATGAACTGCTGGAGGAAGAAATTGGATTATTTCGTGGTGTTTATACAATGTGTTATAAGTAGAGATAGAGAGCCTATGGTGATGTCTATTGTGAGGACCCCCCCCGTATAACAAATTTATGTCAGAACAGGCAAAATAGTACTGAAGTACTGAGTAGTATTAGTACTACTGAGGTACGGTTGGGAGGGTGGCCTAATGGTTAAGGTGTTTGTCTTACAAACACAAGGTGCAAGGTTTGAGCCCCCCCCAAGGAATAATCAGCTAAACTTAAAATGGCTTGCAAGGGCAGCTAGCTTAGTACTAATCTATCAACCTACTGAGTAGTATTACTTTGAAGTGGTTTTGTCTTTGTAAGTGGTATTTATTCTGGTATAATTTGCAATTTGGTGTCATATCAGTTTTTACAGCACCGTGTCACTGTTTTTTCAGATTAAGTAGCTTCTGGTCTTGGGGTCAGCCATCAGCCTATAAGATTTAGTCTACATCAGTACCACAAAGGTAAAACAAATGGAGCCCATAATTCAGAATTAAAAGTACAACTGTAAGGAAAGATTCTTCTTAGAGTAGTTCTGGTAGATATTAAATTCCTAATGTCAAAATTCTCTTAATGCTGTGATGTGGTTACTTGTAATCTTAAGCATTTGCAGTTTTGAAAACAAGATGCTGTATTTCCTAAAAAGTTATTTTTAATGTGTTACTAAGAGTTGATCTAAAGTGTTATATATTTCACTGTTTGTTTACATATTTTTCATGTTAAGGTTCACTTTGATCAGAGGCTCAGAAACATTTTTTTTGGTTTAATGACTTACTGAGAGTCATACAGTAGGCAAATGGAGATTGAGGGGATCATTCCCAGGAGTACTATATGAGTATTTATATAGCTGCATGCAATCAGAAATACCAGACAGGATGAAATCATTCTCCTCAAGGAAGAATAAACCTGTCTGGTGGACATCTACATTAAAAAACTCTATAATAACAGGAAAAAAATTGCTGTCCATGACCAAGAAGTAGCAGGTGCCTAATTGGAAGCAATTTCTCCTTAGCCTGAACAAGCAAATAAGAGTGCTAGTGAAATCCTCCAAAGCAAACTTCAAGTCCAAACTGGCTGCATCTGCTAAAGACAATCATAAGGCCTTCTTTACATATGTCCACAATCTCAAGGGAAGCACCCAGATCTGCTCAGAATGGTGGCCAAGGACACCACATACACAAAAGCTGTAGATATAGCCAACCTGCTGGCACTGGCAGACAGGTTCAGTGAAAACTTCACTCCCCTGTACCCCCATCAGTAAAACAGGACACCCCCAGTACTTCCCCCTCCCCTTATCTCTAGGGAGCAAGTCATCACTAACCTCTCAAAGGCAGAAAATACAGCCTCCATGGGAACCAATAACATCCCAGGCTGCATCCCGCATGAACTCAGGCAGGATACTATTCTCCATGCAGGTATAATAGATAAACTCTCTCAACTTGGCATCAATCCATATGTTACCAGATGGGCAGCAAACTGGTTCACTGATAGAACCCACCTAGTCAAAATAGGGGAAGCCACCTCAGTAGTAGACCCGTAACAAGTGGTGTACCCCAGGGATTGGTCTTGGTGCCTCTGCTGGTTGGGATATACATCTCAGAGGTGCAGGCCAAATCTGGTGGGCTATGGCTGACCAAGTTTACAGATGACTGTAAGCTGGGTGCTGTCATCAATTCCCCTAGTAATGTGGACATCTTCCAAGATGGTCTCACCCAAACAAATGACTGGTGCCAGAATCATGGCCTCAAACTGAATGCCAAAAATGCATCATCATCCCTTTTGGGGAGAGTGACATCCCCACAAATTATCACGTCGATAATAAGGTACTAAGCATGCCATCAGTTGTGAGGAACTTGGGCACCCAGGTTGATAGTAAACTGACTTTTGACCACCATATTGCCTCCATTGTAGAGAAAACTTTCTACATGGCCTACCTCATTAGTAAGGATATCTCATCCAGGGACGATGTGGTCATAACATCCCTGTATTCTTCCCTTATAAGATCCATTATTGAGTACAATGCCCCTTTCGGCATGTACCTTGCCAAGCACATGCAGCAGCTGGAGAGACCAAGAGGTTCATCACCCGGAGAATCCAGGGCTTCAAACATCTACCCTGCATAGATAGGCTAAAAGCCCAGTCTCTCTACTCAGTCTCCTACAGACTCCTCAGAGGTGACCTCTGTATGACATACAAAGCAATCTCAAACCCCGCCCTGATGGGACTGCTGCATATCCGTAAGTCAAGCTCCAGTCGAGTAACCTGCATGCACAACCTCAACCTGGTCTGTGACATCAATAGGACTTGTTGGCAGGACAGATTTGTGCCCCAGAGACTCCCCTTTTGTGGAATATACTCCCTCTCCATGTAAAGCAGAGTACCTCATTAAACCTTTTTAAGCACACCCTGAATAACTGGATGGGGAACAGAAAATACACCCCTGAAATTCCACCTGCGTCCCTGCTGGACAGTGGTATAGACTGCTGACTTGGTGGAACATGGGCTAAATTCTTGGCTAGGCTTTAAGGGCCTCGGGGCCAATAGCCTAGTAACTTTCTATGATCCTATAAAATGAAGCTTTGTTGCAGGCCTTAATTTTCTGTCACAAAACACACTGAACATAAGTGCATATGCTGTTTGAAATGTAACTGTTGACTTCTCAGCTTTTTGAATAATAATTTTGAAAAGTCAGTGTGTATCTCAGGATTTTAATTAAATGGCACTAATGCTATTATTGTTTAGTTAACACACTAATTATTTGAAGGCAATACTGGGATTAAAGCAAAGCAAGTAAACTTAGTGGCAGTTCTGTGCAGACGGAGACCTAGGGCTCAAACAGTGAGTGGGGAAATGCGCTGTTGGACGTTCTACCGTTGCTTTTCTTTCATTAACAAGAAGATTTTTTATCACAAAAAGCATAAAAGTGAAAAACATTTATTCCAGTGGTAGAACAGCTGTGCCAGAGTTCAAGAAAAAGAAAATAATTGACAAGCCAGACTAAAACATCTCATTATTTATCCAGTCCTTTTGGAGGTTTGATATTATTTTTTATTTATTTAATGCAAATACTAACAGTCACATGACTTTGTTCTTATATTAACATTTTTTAAATCCCCTTTTAATACAGGTCAGTATTTTTTTATCAAAAATGTATTAGGCATTAATAAGTATTTTTCAGTATATGTAGCTGCTAGGTATCTGATGGCTTTATTTAGTGACACAAGTAGATTGGTACATTGTCAATTCGCTAGTCGCCCGCAAAGCTTTCCAGTCGGCTATGGATCGTTTGTTTCAAAACAATGAAAGAGTTCACCAGTGTGACAGATCGTCTTCTGCTGAAATGTGTGGTGGATGTTAATAAGCTGTTTAGATGCAGACATATGCCTCTGTTAGATTATGCTAGTTAGAGCAAGACATGATTCAGACACAGCATTCATTTTATTTATTGTACCTCATTTAGCATTCCATTAAAATATTATAATTTATGTTTAATAGTGTTCTCACTTTTTCCACTGAACAATATTTTAGCTATGAAGTGGTATGCTATTTTGCTCTTGAGAATAAAATAGCAGTTAAATGCGTAGAGTTGCAATAATACCTGCTAACACAAATCAGAGTCCAAGAGAGGGTGAAAGAGAAATAGAGAGATGCATGCACACGTAGAGGTCTTATATACCGAGACACACACAAGCAGGCATATCCATGAAGAGCAGACAAGGGTTTGTGGCTTGTGCAGACTTGCCAGGTTGTAAGTTTGATTCCTTAAACGTTTGTTTTATATTACCAATAGCCATCAGAAGTGTGATATATCTATCCATACATTCAAAATGTCATTATTTCACATTTAACCACCTCTTCTAATGTAGCAAGTTGTTTCATAAACTACACTTCAAGTTCCGCCAAGAAGAACTTCATCATCTGTTGCCTGCACTGCTTTTTCATACTGTCTAGCAATAGTGTATCTTTTCCTGTAGTCGTTCAAGTTATTTATTCTTCCTTGCAAAGAACCTGTGTTTCCCTGTCATATCTCTTTTCCTGTCTCTCTGTCTGCAGGGAATATGGACTTTGATATTAATGGTGCTTGTATACTGAGAGAAGGTAAAAATAAAAAGCAAAACTACAAAACAAGAAGTTCACTGATGACACAAAAGCATTTTATAGAAAACTGGAGAAAAGCAAAAACAAAAGCATTAGTAGCATCACCTAAAAGATAACATTAATGCATTTTGGAGAATTATTTATGAAGACCCTAAGAAATTTTGGGCTACAATAAATGGCATAATCCACCCAGGTACAGCCGCCACCCCAACCCCAGTACTACCAAACAGCCATGACAACATTCCCACACAATTTAACAAGTTCTTTACTGAAACAGTCCAAACCCTTACCAATGCCCTCAATACCACTAGCAGCCCTATACCAGGTGCTAGCAAAACCCACCCTACTACTCAAAACAATACCACTGACTTTTCCCTACACCCTGTACCCACTAAAATTATTTCAAAGCTCCTTCAGAAACTCAAACCAACCACACTAGCTGCTGGCACCTTATCAGCTGAATTCCTTCAGATAGCAGCAGACTCCATAGCCTATCCCATGTCCATCCTCATAAACAGGTCACTTGCAGAATTCAAAGTCCCCACCATGTGGAAAACATCACACATTATTTCACTGCACAAAGGGGGCATCTCCTTAGAACTCACAAACTACAGCCCATTCGCAATACTCTCACATCTATCCAAGATATTAGAGAGAGTTGTACATTCCCAATTACTTCAGTACCTCTTACAAAACAACTTAATCTCCAAAATTCAGCATGGCTTTAGACCATCCCGCAGCACCACCACAGCATTACTATCATTTACAGGTATAGTAAACCACAATAAAAACAAGGGACTATTTGTATCTTCCATTTTCTTAGACTTATCTAAAGCCATTGACATGGTAGACCATAACATTCTTCTCCAAACTTTATCTACCCTAAGCCTCAGCCCCTCCACTATATCATGGTTTACTAGCTACTTATCTGATCGACAGCAAGCAGTCCTATGGCATGACCAGCTGTTCCCCCTGCTACCAGTATCCATAGGAGTCCCTCACGGATCCATCCTCGGCCCACTATTGTTCTCACTATTCACCAACCAAATCAATTCCTCCTCACTCACAGCATCAGTAGTACAATACGCAGATGACACCACCCTTATAAGTGCCACCCCCACATTAAAGGAACTGCAAATCCTCACCCAAAACACTTTTACTCTAGCCGAAACATGGTTCACAAACATCAAACTTATTCTTAACCCCCAAAAAAACGAAATTAATTATTTTCGGCCCAGGTCATGCTCCCCCTCTCAACAACACTTTCATCATTCACTCCAAAAATAACATTCAAATCACTCCAACTACACATACTAAACTCTTAGGTGTAGAAATAGACAGTAACCTCAGATTTGACATGCATATAGCACAAACCATTAAGAAAGTTAAAAAAAAAAACTAGGACTTCTCTATAGGAACAAACACTTTATAACTAAACAAACCAAAGCTACTATTGCAAGAACTCATCTCTTATCCATCCTTCTCTATGCCTCTCCCATCCTTACTAATCTCTGCCAGAGTGATATGAACAAAATGGAATCTTGTTATAACAAAATAGCCAAGTTTGCTACTGAAACCTCATACAAATCCCACCACTGTCTCACCCTTAACCAACTCAATTGGCTCAAGCTACCTCAGCTAATTCTGTTTAATCAACTCACAATAGCACATAATCTCTTCTACCTTCCAGAAAAAAAAACCTGCACTTCAAAATATAATTAACCCCCACATCCCTACCAGAGCCTTATGATCTACTTCTCAGAACCTAATAAGCATTATCAGACACAAAAATGATGCTGGCAAATCTCTCTTTGCCTGCACTATTGCCAAAATCTGGAACTCACTACCTAGCCAAATAACCTCCACTGCCTCCACTATTCAATTTAAGAAATTCCTGAGAACCCACTTCTCAAACAATTGGCTTTGTTCATGCTACTCCCCAGGTTAATTTGCACCAATGCCATGTTCAAGGATTCTACTAAAGGTACCCTAATTCCTTTCACTGTAAAGCATAATAATCACTGGTCATTTCTGTAACAAAATATTGAGAGTACTCATAATTTAGAAAGACAAAAAAAAATTGTTCTTGTGTTTATATTTTATATTCTCTATAAACCCTACTACTAGAATGCTGTATGCTGACTTTACTAAAGGAATTGTTAATCTATACATAACTTATGTTTCTAGGGAACCTATATCTCTGTATAATATTCTTGTGTAATTTCTTTATGACATGCTATTGGAGCTTTTCTCCCCGGGCCTCCACTGAAAATGGATATGTGTTCAGTCGGACTTTCCCGGTTAACAAATGTAAAATAAAATAAATAAATAAAATAAAGATCATGTTGAACATAACAAAGATGCTAAGGGACAGAAAAGTTAAAAGAAACAGTAAGAAATGCCAATACAAAGAATACGAAAGAAAAAAAAAATCGAGAGTAAATTAAGAAAGGCTCCAAAATGGAAAGCTCCAGGTACAGATGCAGTTCTCACCTTCTGGCTAAAGGTATTAACATCTTTCCATAATGATTTAGCCCTGAGCAAAAATTGTTTATATGCACATCCTGAATAAATAGCAACCCAGTTAACAATCTGAAAAAATACTCCTCAGCAGTGAATCTGCAAACCATTCTAAAAATGATAGACAATATGCAAATCATATACAGGAACTGATGTAGACAGAGTTTATAGTCACCCAGAAAAAAAAAATCAATCATGTTGATAGAACAGAAATGTAATAAAAGAAACTCATATGGAACAAAGATCATTTATTATTGAATAAAGCTGCAACAGAGAATTGTAAAAAATGGTTGAACCCAAGTTTGGAACAGCCAGATTACAAAAACGTATTTAACAGCATTCCACATTCATGGATTAATACACCACAAATATACCATACACTGTTTACATAGCAGTCACTATAAACAGTGGCAGGCCACTTAACAACTGAGTTAGGATAAAGGACAAATTACTATCCCAAGGATAAAAATCAAAAGACGGATATTCCAGTGTGATTTTATGTCACCACTGCTATTTTGCCTTGCTCTTATCTCATTAAGTCGATTACTTAATAGATTAGGTTATGATTACAGCTTAACTTTTAGAAAAGAGGTTCACTCTAAAACATCTCATCTATTGTTCCTGGACCATTCCAAACTGCTTAGCTCATCAGACGAGCAACTGGAAGTACAATAATAATTGGTTAACACTTTTTTTCAGGTGATGGTGCAGTGGTATAGCTGTAGCATTGCTGCCTTACAGCAAGAGGTTCTCTGGTTCAATTCTCTGCTGGAGTACCTTCTGTGTGGAGTCTGTATGTCCTCCCTGTGTTTGTGTGGGTTTTCTCCAGGTACTCCAGTTTCCATCCACATTACAAAAATGTATCTGATGCATTTCTCCCTGGGCCTTTGCTGAAAATTGTCTTTGTTCCAAGTCGGACTCTCCCAGTAAACAAATGTTAAGTAAGAATGGCATTTGATTTTGTTAAACGTACAAAACACATATTTATAGGAAAAGTGAAGCACCCAGAAAATATCATTTTGGGAGAAAAAAGTGATATAAATGAACAAGGGATTGTATAAATATCTGAAAAGAGATGAAAAGTCAACAATAAAGCATGAACAAATGAGGACAAATTTTGTAAAGAATGCTTCAGAGGACTAACTATTACTGAAACATTGTTGACATTTAGGAATAATGTTTAAGCTATATTGGTGCGATTGACTGTACCTAAAAAGATTTGGATCAGTCAGACAGGAAATCAAGAAAACTGCTCTCAGGTTTATCAATGATATATAAAGACAGTGCATGGCACGATTATATAACCTTCGGTCTGAAGGACATATGGACCTCATTGAAACCATGGGACTCCATACATATTTGTTAACATGATGAAATCCAAACTTAGTGAAAGCTCTAAACCATGAGCAAAAACAAGTCTAAGATGACAACGTTACCAATATTAGCAGAAGCAGTTAATAAAGGAGCAGGAAAGTAAATCAAACCAGGAACAGACAAAAACATTTGGCAACTGATATTCTCAACAAAAAAGAGAACATATACTCATAGTGACGGAAACAATGGAAAGAAGATATTTGTGGAAAGATCTGAAATTTTTTTATGGTTTTGTTTTTATGAGATGCATTACATAAATAGGATTCATGAGGGACAAGCAGCGAGACTTGTCAGAACTTTCCATATAGAGTAGAAATGCAGATAAAGACACTAATCCTGAGTGTAATACTTCCTTCACCTTAAATGATGCCTAGATACATGAAAAAGATAACTGGATTCAATAGCTGTTCATAGGTTCATAGGTTCATAGGTAGGTACTAGTCTATCTTCCCGAGGGCATTTATTGTGTTGGCTTTCGCCACCCCATTGACTAATTAACTGATCCTCTGTCAAGCAGAGCCAATGAAGTGATCCCAGGGGTGTATTTTCTGTTACCCATCCACTCGTCAAGGTTTCTCTTGAAGAGTGTTAGTGTTGGGCTCTGCCTGATATAATTTGAAATTTTGTTCCAAAGCATGGAGGGTCTCTGTGACAGGAATCTATCCCTCCAGCATGTTGTATTTATTGTTCAAATAGCTTATGTGATTTCAGAGGGATCCTGTATGTGTCAGTGTGGCCAAAGATGCTCATCAGTTCAGTTTGCTTCACTATAGATGGGCTGTGCATCACTTTCCAAGGAATAGAGTCTAAAACCTTTACTGCTGCTTGTGCCTTGTTTTAGGTAGTGTCCAGTTGATGAGCATTTCAAAATAACATATCAATCCCAAAATTGTCTTACATTAAGATGGTTCTCCTCAATGCCAGAGGTTTAAGCAATAAATTACATGATTTTAAGGCACACCTTCATTTGAAAAACATTCGTCTTACTAAGACTTTGTTTAAATGTAAACAAAGCACTACTTTATACTCAGGTTTTCTGCTTTTCATGTCTTCAGACCTCATGTAACTGGGTGGAGTGTCCCATATTTGTCAAGAAACATGTTACCTCTAGACAGATCTTTAGGGGCCCGCAGTCTGAATTACAGATCACTCTGGATAAGTTTAATTATCAACTAATACCTTGTCTTTGAATATCTTCTTTGTCCCATTGATGAAAATATAAGATTCCTCATTGTTCTACATGATATTCTTATTAACAAACACTTTCATTATTTTGGTGACTTTAATTGCTCTTAAATAAATTGGGACTTCTGTACATCCAATGTAGGATATGCCCCGGACTTCCTAGACTTAATAACCAAATATTCTCTCCAGGAGTTGGTAAATAAATATACTAGAGGACAAAGCATTCTTGACCCAATTCTTACTAATATGGCTGCCGCGTATACTGCTCCTCTGGTGACCTTTTCATTTAAACTCCCAAGTATCACTACAGTAAACCACAATGAGTTTGTGGACTACAAATGTGCCCACCTCGATGTACTATTTTACAAAATATTAGAATTTACTTATGGCTGCACCTCGTCTGACCGATATAGCAGTAAGCTTCACTAAGGAATTCTTCACCCTTTAGAAAAATACAAGTAATGCATGCAACATGCAAATGTTCTACACATTTCTGGGTTATTTGTACTTAAAATGCAATCCCCGGGATTCATGAAGCTTGCGCCAGGCGCATGCATAGCGTAGGCGTTATAATGCCAAATATGGCCGCCGAGCGATTCAGGTACGATCCAATTCCACGTGCACTACCGGCGTACGCCAGATCTGCGCAGCCCCCGGCGTAGGTATGCTAATCACCCCATGTGCAGTGTCGCACCATGCAAATGAAGGCATATAGCAATTCATGAAGTGGTGCAGGCGTGAAGCCCACGGAAATGTAAACCAAAAACACGGTTTACATTTTCCCAAACAGAACATCGGAGCTATGGAAGAGGGCCAGACCCAGGTATCATTAACGTTAACATATGCCAATGGCGAAATACACAGCCAATGGCATAAGAAAAGATGCACAACATGTAAATAACAACATTTAATGTCATGTCCACAGTAACGCACAGCACAACCGCAGGGCATGTGTGCAGAAGCTGTAACATAAAGAAATAATATAAAAATGTCATAAAATCGCAACGTAATAGAAATCAGGTTTACAGCATAATACACAATGGTAGGCATGGAACACCACAACCAAGGTGCAAGGGTTGCTAAGGGCTTGCGATAGTGTTCGGCGCGGTAACTATGAATTAGTAGTCAATGCCATGCAAATGAGGCAGATAATACTGAATCGCAAATGTCCCGCCGGATGAAGGTTGTACCATACGGCGCAGCAGTATAACACCGAGGAGTGGCTCAGAGGAGATACATGACATCAGCAGAGGGGGTGTGCCACCGTAGCAGTAAGCACATTGGAGCATTGCAAATCTGGCCTGTCCGTTGCTAAGCAAAGCTGCAGGACAGGGGTGGGGAGGAATCATTTAGCTGAGAGCACACATGGTGCCCAAAAGCGCATGTGTACGAGGATGAAAACGCGTCAAACCCAGTAATCGGACGCACGTGCCGCAAACAATAGCAGAAACAGGAAGGTCAGGGGAAGAAAAGAAGGAAATGCGGAAGTAGGGTAATTGGAGTACTAATGAGCAATCAACACCAATCAACCCACGAAGGCCAATCGACGGCAGCTGACAAGTCTGCTTGCAGAAACCTGCAAAACAGGATAGGGAGGCATTTGAATGCAAAGAAAGGAGGGGAGGTATTGGATTGCAAAGATAGGAGACTTGACACAGCAGAGCAAAGCAAACTGACAGCAGACCGGCAGTAGCACACATAACGCAAGATACGCCAGGTCCAGGAAAGTACAAATGAAAGTAGGCTGCAGGATGCATGCCAGAAAATGGTAGGTGCAACGCATAGAAATATAAAGGGAAGGTCAAGAGGTAATCCACGGCAGGCAAATGTAATTCAACACCAAAGGCACCACAATAGTAGTTCCAGCAGTAAAACACATAAGATAACCTGTAGCTACGATCGTACATACACACCCTATGACATCATCGGTGTTCACAGCACAATAGTATAAAGTGTGAAAGCACCCAACACACACCTGTGTATTCCCAAACACTGCACCATAGGTGTAAACACACGGGAGACTTTTAAAATGTACATGTTGGGAGCTGCCATAGCTGTGATTCATCAGCATGTGTTAGAGACTGACGGTGTTGTGGAGGATGATGCCGACAACCACCGCAGGCCTCGGAGGAGAAGGAGAGTGTTCAGACCAAGGGTAACCTACCAGGGGCTACATGACCTGGAGATAGTAGAGTGTTACAGGGTGGACAGGGACATCTTACAGCAAATAGTGGAGCTGTGCCGACCACGCCTGAGAACCAGAAACAACAGAGGGGAACCCATCCCAGTGGACACGAAGGTATGTGTAAGCCTGCGAATACTGGCCACAGGTACCTTTCAAAGGCCAACTGGAGATATAATGGGTATCTCACAGGCATCAGCATCCAGGGTACTACACCAGTTCCTGGATGCCATGTTACCACATGCCAATGAGCAGATATACTTCCCCAGAACTCAGGAGGAGTTGGCCAGCAATATGCGCCACTTCCACCGTGTGGCACAATACCCGGAGGTACTGGGTGCGATAGACTGCACGCACATACAAATCAAGTCACCACCCGGTGAGCAGGGTAGGCGCTACATAAACCGCAAGGGATTCCACTCCATCAACTGCCAGGTCATGTGCAATGCCCAGGGCATTATCATGGATGTGTGTGCTGGCAGCCCTGGAAGCTACCATGACTCCCATATCTGGCATGCCTCACAGCTGTATCAGGTATTTGTCAGGGGGGACATCCCACATGGCCATCTCATGGGGGATGCTGGCTATGCACTGGAGCCGTGGATGATGACTCCCATCAGAAATGCACACACACCCATGCAAGAACGCCATAATGAGGCACACGCACAAACCAGAATCATCATAGAGCGTGTGTTCGGGATGCTGAAATCATGGTTCCGGTGCTTGGATACATCTGGTGGAGCCTTGCAGTACTCTCCAGGCACGTGTGCCCACATCGCCATAGTATGTGCCATGCTACATAATATGATCCTGCGGAAGCAGCTGCAGCAGGGACAAAATGGTGAAGGCCCTCATAGCCCACCGCAATTGCCAAGGCCATTACAGGCACAGAGGGATTCAGACCATGAACACACTGTGCCAGCCCCAGTAGGCAGACGGAGGCATGCCCAATATGCCTACGCCTTGGCAAAGAGGGAACGATAGCACATACTCTGACAGTGTAGGCCCCTACGGACTGACACCTCTCCACCTGCACACACAGTAAAATGGATGGCACACAAACATGACCACCTGTAAATTGTAATGTATAGGTGGCCCAATGTGTGACTCCTACATAGGCAGCCCTCAAACATTGTAAACACAACAGCCAGTGGAACACGGAATGCCAACACCTGAACAGTACATGAGTCTTACAGCATATGGTGGTGCTGTGTGCCTGTCACGTTCCCGCCAGATATATATATATATATATATATATATATATATATATATATATATATATATATATATATATATATATATATATATATATATATATATATATATATATATATGTACACATATGCATATATATAATACAGATAGAAAGGGCAATAGAGGGATATATGGTGATATAGATGGATTCAGCGATATCTGCAAATATAATAGATAGTTCAACGACATTCATAACATCTTGGAGGTACAAATAAATAGGATACCGCCAACCATGGAATGTGTAACATACCGACATGCGTAACCACGAGGCTGAAAGACCGATAGAACACAGTACCGGAACAGTACATCCGCGAGTAATAGTATGATGATATGAAGGGACAGTTAGTCACCGCTGCCGGTGTCGCGGTCCACGAGGTACTGTGTTCAACTGTGTCTGTGAGTGCCGTAGTCTGTGTAAGTGTGTGTTGAGGGTGCCGTGTGCATCTCTGTGTGACTGTAATGTGTGTGTGTGTCCGCAACATGTGTTTGTTAGTGCCAAGTCAGAGGCAGATCAGCACGGTAGGTGTGGGTATAGCTAGTCAGAGGCATACTGTTACTACCTGTCCCACAGTAGGAGGGACAGCCCCACCCTGGGCAGGTGTGTCCTGACATAAAACAGTACAAAGGGCAAATGTCCGAGATGGTAGGACATAAATATGTCCCATATATAATGTAACAGTCATATTTAATAGTTATGCCTGTATGTAAGAAACTTAAATGTTACATGCAATATGATAAGTAGCCAAAGTCACACAACAATAGGTATGTAGTGAGGATAAAAGTATGTGCTAACCTGTGTACTGACCGTGGCTACGTGTTGGCCTGTAAACACCGCTTTGTGTCCCGCAAGTGTCCAACAATGACCATATGAAAAGGTGGCAACCCATGGCAAACAGGCTCTTTTAACAACACAACCACAATGACTGCAAATATCTGGGACAGAAATACAAGGGATAGCTGTCACTTACACATATCCCCTGATATATCGCTGCAATTACGGAGGTATACAAGTAGCAAGCTCACCTGCAGATGATATAGAAACCAATTAACAATGGCCCAACGTACAATCCCGTAACATAAGTCTACTAACTGTTAGCTCTCTAATTAGGGACGGAGCCCACACACATATATACGGATTATGTAGAAATGCAAGGCCCACAAACCTGTATATGTTACGCATAACCACCGACATCCCCACACTAGAAACTAAAGCAATACAGACTGTAATAGCAGCACAAACATCCAGTCAGTCAATTACATCTGCAGAACCCTCAACATACCGTGTGAGAGACACAATTAAAGGCGCCATGCAAAATTGCAGGCGTTGTATAATGGAACAAACAGCCATGTTACAGGTTTTGATTGCAATACTCCATTATCAGACATTGGGATGACAGGTACACCCACATGTTGAACCAAATACTCTACCTGTCACACACAATCCACGGGGGACATGAATCCAAACTATACTTGTCTCCATGCATAGCAGTTGCAGTTACACATAACAAAACACAATACAGACCGCCTCCCAAGGTAGGGCAAATAGGCAACGCCCAAGTGGAGAATCCAATTATACCCCACTGTCGCCATGTAATTGGCGAATGGAGTAGCTGCACAGCTGATATGCAAGTAATTAGTCACCAGGAACACCAATTGGCGGGATGAATCCACATGTTTCAGGTATCGACGATATAAGGATGACTTGCCAGACATTCAAACCGTATGCTCATACCGAATAACAGTTGAAACACTGTGAGAGAGATAGAAACAAAATGCCGTGAACGACAACAAGGTATGTAGAACGCCCGATATGTAAGGTTATGTATAGCATGATCTGTATTAATTAGTTTTACTGTATGTATAGCCTGGTTTGCATTAATTAAACGTGTCCGCAATGCATAAAGTGGGGAAAGGTATTTATGTAGTGATGTCTTGCTGAGCATACTAACGCTTGTAGAAACTGTGCGCCCAGCAGTGGGACACAAGGTACACAGCACAGACACCACAAGGGATGCTACATGAGGGCGTTAAACAGAACAATGCCATACAACCCTTTGTCAGTGGTAGGGTATGTCCAACAAGGACGTGCCATAGCAGGGGATAGTATATGTTGATATACTGTCACAGCACGCATGTGTATGGGCATATAACGTTAATGACATATGTAAGGTGGTCCCGCTGTGCAAGTATGCTTTGCATTATGGGATACTATGTGAAATATGTGTAATGTATAGTATTATAGGTAGATATGACAGATATTCTACACAGCATAACAGGCATATCATGCATTCCACAGGTATCGTCTATTGGTATGTACAATAACAGGATACATATGGCCTGTAGGTATGGGACATAGTAATAGCATGATAGCTAATCTAAATGGAAGGGCTACCAAGCAACCATGCACAAAGGACATGTAATAGCTTCACAGGTGCATAGTGGGTACTATGCAGTCTGGCAAGTCCATGTGTAAGCACAACTACAGTGTTCACACTAGTGGCACCTCTCTAGGGTAGTGTCCTGTGAACAGCAGAGCCAGGTGTCACCTGCACCTCTGCACAGTACAGCCACTGCAGTGATCCCAGGCCTACATGTGTCTCCCAACCACCAAGGGAGGTATCACATGAACAGTGCTACTGAGTGTCCCTGCGTGATGTACATAGGACTTATGTTCCACAGCATGGTGAGTGTCCGGTTTGGGAATGTAACCCAGAAGCACATCCCACTCATTGTGGCATGTGTGCACATATCCATGAGCATGTTGCTCACAGTGGCCTCTGCTTATGTCGCGTATGAGGAGTATATCCAGCAATAATGTTGTGGACATGGGCCCTGTCTGATCAGCAGAGGTCACCCCTGAGTATGTAGTATGCAAATGTGTACAGATGTGGTGTCCATAGTGCAGCCGCATATTTAGACTGTTGGAGCTCAGTAAACGGCATGGCGTGTTAATGTTGTGGCATGTAAAACTGTAGCTGTTGTGTAAGGTACACCCTAAATGGGGTGGTGTACCCTTGAATGTGTGTAGATGTCTTGAGTTCAGAGGTACAATGGGTGCCTATGTACCAGCTACACACCCAGTACAGATAGGTGTGGCCACGAGAAGGATATCCATGCCACAGTGGCAATACGGTAACCACAGGAGTGGGTGCGACATATGTGTGTACTGCAAACATGTACAATGTGATATGTATGTAGGGGACTACCATCCATGTGATAGTCAGTGGGTGAATGGTGTAATGCAAAGGTGATGTGCATGCACCTTGTGTCATGCAGCTTGATGCCATGATAGTCATATTATGTATCTGTCACAGCGACACCCATATGGTTGGAGTCAGTATCAGCTGGTGGAGCAATCATGGTGCTTGGTATGTAGGGGTTTGAAAGCTAGGCAGGAAAGTCCCCTGTGCTAGCCTGTTCTGCAGGGAAGCATATACTGAACATGAGGGGCCCTATGACTGAGGACCGTGGTATGCCAAATGTACCTGACATGTAGTAGGTACTATGGTATGCTGGCCTCACTGTGTGTCCTGTCCATGAGCCACATAGCATAACATCCTGAGACACAGGGTACGATGTGCAGGTGGATGTGTATGTTGTCAATACCAGAATGGGGAATGGTGCTGAAAGGCAATGAGAGGACAATGTAGGATGTGCGGACTCCGCACCATCAGCAACTGCCCTGGTAACTGTATGAAAGGAGTCCACCATGTGTAGGGGCCATGCTCTGGCCTTAACAAGCCCAACCCGGTGGCAGCAAAGGACGGAGCCCAACAATGTCTCTGTGAATGACGCCCTTGATGATGTGCCCCATAGCCAT
Source organism: Protopterus annectens (assembly GCF_019279795.1). NCBI lineage: Eukaryota > Metazoa > Chordata > Ceratodontiformes > Protopteridae > Protopterus > Protopterus annectens. Next base: position 1,337,667,468 of record NC_056737.1, read on the forward strand.
GCAGAACAGTCCAGTCAGGTGTGTAGGACTATAGTCCCACTCGTGCAATGCGGTGCCACCTGTGTGTAGTGTGATAAATGCTGCTGTGTGCCATTCAGGGCTACAATGTCTGAAACAAGGCTATTACTGAATATGGTGGCCTAGTGGGGAGACATGTAATTCAGAGGTTGGTGGACATCACAGCCTGGGACATTGGAAGGTGACATGGGGCCAGTGTCCCAGGACATATAGAGTGTAGGTCAGTACTGTGTAGGTGTGACCACAGGGACACCACAATGTTCATGTATGGATTGTGGCCCTGTAGTGAGTGAGAGGGTGTAATGTCAGCATTGAATCCATCCTCCAGCATGTTGCCAACAACACCTGGGTCTGCAATGTTCCTGAGTGACTGTTGTATGTGACAGCAGATGTGGGTGTTGCCATCGAATACTGACATACCACCATAATGCCTGGTGGTACACCCGGAATGTGTGGCAGTCATGTTTACGTAGCTAGTCTTGGAGTATGTGATGAGGGACCCTGTGGCCCCACCACGGCTGACCAGTGAGCCACCCCACACATGGGAATGTACACCACTGTGCAACAGCCTACACCTGTTGTTGTACATCATATGTCCATGGAACATGACCACCAGAGTGGCGCCTGTTATCTGGTGTGTACCATCATGGCTCTGTGTGGAATAGCATGATCCATGCAGTTGTGTACATGCTAATGAAGTGCACTGGGGTATGTGTCAGCATTTGTATGTGCATTGTCCATCTGCACGGGTGTCATGATGTTAACAACCGCTGTCAGCAGACGCCTGTAGTAGGTGTTGTAGTACACATGTACTGTGTATGCTGTGATGGGTGTGTTGCCGGATGTGGCTAACAAGGTCGATTAGCATATGTTCGAATCCACCAATGAGGGATAACCCCAGGTGTGTAACACCAGTCACATGGTGGTAGTGTTCATGCCAAGGGTAATGTAGGTCTTGGAGGTGGTGTGTATGGGTTGATCCAGCAGAGCGGAGGGTATGACTCATGGATGTGTCGGTACATGAGTGGCTATCCCAGTGAAGTGTGGGTAGTGTCAGTCACACATCAGTAGTAGCTGTCTGAGGCCCACTGTCCACTATACCAACATAGAAGGTATGTTACCCGTGGGGTATGATGTTGACTCTGTCGCTTGTTACAATGTGTATAGCAGTCCCGAACACAGTTAGTTGCACGTGGAGCACCTCTGATGCATTGTGCTAAGTAACTTGCCAGGATGTGTGCAAAACATAGTGGGATATGGGAACCCCTCAGCTGTGGGTGTGCCGGTCCAGGTATGTGCCTGAAAGGTATGGTCTGTCTATAACCTGTCATTGCAGGTGTGCTCTGCAGAGCCTAGAGGCAGGTCCCAGTCACTGCAGAGATGTTTGAGTGGTGCATTATAAGGTGTGCCTTGCCTGCGCGCAAGGCCACAGAGGAAGATGCAAGCATTGTCTCACATGACCCCATGTCGCCTGCCAGTTACCGCCTGCCGGTGACAGTTATTGGAAACTGTGCAAGACAGGCAGTATAGAAGCAGCAAGAGCCTTACATGTGAGCTGTACTCCCAGGGCTGACAGGTGCAAGTCATCTGTGCCACAGCATTGTGTTTGACCAGGACAGTCATAGCGACAGATACCACATGCCTGTGGAATGACAATAGGAGCATAGGCAACTGTTGAAGTGACACAGTCGGTCATTGTACAGTGGTATCATGTCCGGACGAATGCAAAATGCTCCCCAGGGCTAGGCCCACACCCTCAGGGCTATAAGACTGGTGAGCTATTGCATGTCCCTGCACACGTAGTCTGTGAAGTGGCATCACAGGGCAGTCACACTAACATGGAGAATGACAGTCATATCATACCTGGTGAGGTGTGGCATGGGTGCATAGGTTATGTTGCAGAAGCAGTTACCCGACAGCAAGATGTAAGCTAACGCCTTGTGTAGCCTGCTGTGTGGAACTGCAGTGTGACTCCCTACAGAGTCAGCTATGACTGGTGTGTTGTGAATGTTATAACTCACTATTGGCTGTATGTGATGGGCACACATGAGTCTGTGGGCTATAAGCTGGTGATGTTGTCTTCCATGATGGGGCTACCTCTGGTGACTACAGTGAGTATGGAGACGTACTGCACAAGTTGTCCTCGTAGGTGTGGCCAGTGGTGTAGATCATGTGAGACTATGTGATGGGTGGGGTGTGTTGCGAATGTTACACATCCCCAAATGACTGTCAGGTGCAGTCAGGGTTGGTGACAGCATTACCCCCAGCCATAGCTGTCAACCTCCTGTCCCCAAACTGAGGAACATTAGCCCTCATACTGTGTGACAAATGGGCAAAACGTGGAACACTTACAACTGGCTTACTAACAGCGTCAACTAGGAAGGGCATATGATGGCTAAAATAGGCTGGTCTTATGTATAAAAAAGATATTCCAATGAATTAATATGATTCCCATCTATTTAGCCATGGCTAGCAGGTAAACTATTTACAACAATGAATGTGTGACAGACCCTTCCAATGTGGAACCTTGAGGAACATGCACCTTTTAAAACCCAAATGAGGTACGTTCCTCGTAATGAGGTGCACCTGAGAGCTATGCCCTCAGCACGGCTGCAGAAGTGCATCCCCCACAGGCTGTAGTGCCGTATGTTGGGAGGTGAGCATTGAATGTGTACATGAGACAATTGCTCTATTGCCACATGTACGACATATCCCTCATATAGACAGGCAGTAGCACTGGTACGTGACAGTTGGACATGCCTGTATATACAACCATGTCCCACAGGATATGTAAGCATGTGTACAACAGCTGTCGTACCTTAAGCAAGCTGGGAAGTGTAGGACAGCCAGTGTACCTGTGGGAAATGGTGTGGAATGGGCGCTATAGTAATCAGTAGCTCATGACATGCTCACAAGTTCTGAACAAGTGCCTAGCATGACCATACAATACAGATAGGGTGTTGGATAATATCAACCCACAAGTGGTGATGACAGTCATTTAGGGTGGCACCGCACTATAACCCTGCTGAGTATGGTGTGCATGTCCATGAACCATTAGCACTGTAGATGTTAGCAGTACAGATGTACAAGACAGCACGGATATTTGATTACAAATACCTTTGCATGTCACAGGAGTGTTCCACCAGTGGCCTGTTGACAGACTCACAACTACAAAAGGTGCAAGAGTGACATGTGCACAGCACACCAGTGCCAGCTACAGTAGAACAGGGTTAATGTGTTGTACCCCACCCTCATTGTAGCCCATACCACACAGACAAATGTTAGGCATCTGTGTATGTAAGGCTGTGAATGGCCATGACCTATCAGTATAGCTGTGTCAGTGTTGTGAACAACATACAGAATGGGCTGTGTGGGTGAGGTGTGTGACATATGTGCACAGTCTGATGGATGATACCAGCAGTGTCACCGCTAGGTGAACATCCCTGTACCCATAAACTACTACCCAGGCTGTGGTCAACATTATGGACACTGTGTAAGGGATGGTGCTGTGCAGTGCACCCCCCCGACATGGTGACATCTCCAGGCCCCTTAGGTAGTCATATGAGGTACCCATGTCATGTCAGGGTGCCATCCATGAGCACGGAGATCACTGGACAGGCATATACAGCACTGTGGTGACCAATATTGGATCACATACCACCTGTAAGGGGTAATGGCTATGCATGGATGTGCGATACCAGCCTTCACAATCCACACCTCCACTATGCAGCATGCTGTCTACCTTGCAGAAGGACATTTGCTACACCATGATGATGGACATGCTACATGTCCATATCCTGATCTATATGACATATGTCATGGACAGCCACCATCCTAATACTAGGATCGCCACAGGCTGGACAGATCCCTGTGCCATATATGTGACATACTCCCACCATACCATGCAACCCTGTCCATCAAAGCTGCACATGTCATCCCAGTCATACATGGTGTGATGGCCGCATGGTAGATGTACTATCAACTGACTGGATCAGTAATGTGGCACTGATGCACCTTGCGGTGGCACAATGGCTGTCTGTTACAGCTTGGAAACCATGCCCGCACATGCTATGGTTGATAACCATCCCTGCGAATGTCGCCTGACTAGCCATTGTCCCATGTCTATCACATGTGCAATACAGGCGATCCGTGGCAGGATGTTGAACAGTTGTACAGTGCTGTGTAGATGTATATGGCAAAACACATGCATGTACAGGTGTCCATGCGTATGTGTGCATTGTCACTGCTCAAGTCCATTACGGCTGTGTCTGTGTTGATATGTGACATATACACAGCATCCAGGTCAACAGTAGTACCGTGGACACATCGAGGCATGTGCAGATAGGTAAGAACACAAGTGCAGGCAAATAGACATGCCCACAGCAAGACAGCATTTACATGGAGTATGAACACTGTAATGAGGTGACACACATATATGGTGATGATATCCAATGCATAATGGTGTGACATGTGTGACACAAACACGCCAGTCGTGTCAGTGTCATGATGCTTTGCAAAGATAACTGTGCAGATGTAGTAGATGTCATAGAAATGTATGTGCAGCAGTATCTCTGTACATCTCTGAAACTGTGACCTGTCACCATCATTATGTCTTACAGATAATGCCCTGTACACGCCTCCCAGCATACACCCGCCAGGAGGATGATGTCCTCATCCCACAGCTCCATGACAACTATGACTTGTTGTTCAGCCATGTGCCACAGCATGCCCAGCAGCGGGATGACCTGTGGCAGGATCTACGCAGGAGGGTGAACGATGTGGGTGGCCATAACCGCACCTACCAGCAGGTGCGCAGACACTGCATGGACCTGATACGACATGCAAAACAGCATGCCACTGCAATCACCAGGGAACAAGGTGGAACAGGTGGTGGGCCACCAACCCAGCCCCCACTCACACACACCGAGGAGCTACTGGCCAGTCTGGGGACACCCAGGAACAGCATCCAGAAACACTAGCTGCCATCGTGGAGGTGGGTGTCTCCCAACCAATGAGCCTGGAGTTGCCTGGTAAGTCAGTACTGCACATATGGCTATTATATCCCATGTAGTTGCATGTGTCACTGTACATTATGTAAAGTAACAACATATGCAAGGTATGTGGACACACATGCTGCATACTACAGTATGTTACGTGTGTATGCACACATGTGCATACTATATGCTATTACACAGGTGAATGTGTTCACATGCACAGTGCAACCTGTGGCTGTCATACAGTCATGGATAATGTTCATACTGGTGTGTCACCCCTATACAGGTACCTCTGGCATGCCGCACAGACATGGGTCCATTGCAGGTGAGACTGTCATCAGTATCAGGCATGTTACAGTGTAGATCTATTTGCCATGTGGCCAGTTAACACTTGCACACCTGATGTTTGTTCCAGTCACGATATGCAGGTCGCACCACCCTTCATTCACACACGCCACCCATGTGCAATATATACAAACGTAATGATACACCGACTTGAAACCACAGTACTTGTCATTGCAACATGTGTGGTCAGCTGTGCATACAACGGTGGAGGTGTTCTACAATGGAGGCATATGTAGTATGCATTGGAACAACATGTGTGGTACGCACACAGTACCACACAGTGAGCTGTGATATGGGCAGCCCACAGGTGTCACCATTGTGTCATATGCCCCTGCATTGGGTGCACACATTGTGATGTGCCACCTGACATGTCCCAGACATGTAGTGTTCTGTCTGCAATATTGTCACACTATCGCATGACCTATACCCCACATACCAAACATACAACCCGTTGTCTGCATAGCCCTGTGGATTGTGACATATCTGACATCTATGGGTGTATGTCATATGGGACAACACAGACATGTGGAAAAGATGCCCATCACACACAATTGGCCAACACATGTGCACACATGGCCATGGGGATGGCCAGAGACATGTAGCCACACAGTACTTGGGATGTGTATACACCCTGTTGCACATTGTCCACACATGGTCCAATTATAGCCTTAGTTGACCGATTATACAGTTGATGTGGTACACTGGACAACCTAAAAGCCTGTGCACAGCTACTGGAGGTGTCACTGAAGTCTACCATATACGATCTGTTGAACATCACGACTGTGTTGCAGTTATGGCTATGCAATGTGTACATATTATGCATTCTACAGCAACATAGATGCCTCATGTTGCCATGCAATGGCACAGTGTCTGTACTTCACACTGTATAGCAATGTAGATGGCTCACACTACCCTCCCATGCTCATGCACATTTGCTAAACATGCATTCTATCTGTAGGGCATACACACAACACTGCAATGTGAAGCCCATTATGATGCTGTACATGTGTCAGGACACCATTGTGTCAAACATGTATGCATGTTAATGCACATGTCAGCAGATTACATGTCAAGGTCACGTCAGCCATGTGTACTGTTATCCTGTTCTGGGCCACATGGTGTATCACGGGGATGCATGCATACTACCATGATTGTGTGAACTGCATGGCTACTGATATGACACCTGCTTGCTGTAGTGTGCACCCCAGGGAGGTATGCTTACTAACACTATTAATGTCTGAGCTGCATGCCCTCTGCTGTATCGCAGGCATGCTGCATGCCATCTGAAAAATCACATGCATGGTGTGTCTGTGTGTGTCTGTGTTTGTGTGTGTGTGTCTGTGTTTGTGTGTGTGTGTCTGTGTGTGTGTCTGTGTGTGTGTCTGTGTGTGTGTCTGTGTCTATTGTACTTTACAGTATTTCTTTGCATTCACAGGTGATGTAGGTGCATTACCCTCCTGCGGTCCATCTGATGTTAGTGTCCCCACAGATACTAGCGGTGATGAACACATGCATGAGGTACAGGCAGGGTTGTCAGGGGCTGAATCTGTGCCAATGGTTACCATCCCAGCTATGTTCCCCTCTTCCCCGCACACAGTTCAGCTGCCAACACATACCGCATCACCAGTGGCCATAGAGGAAGGACAGTCAGCATCTGTTAGCGTGGAACAGGAATGTGTGGTGGCTACAGAAGGTGTGTCTACACACCATGGTGTCAGTGTAATGACTGCAGATGTGCCACACAGGCATGTGGCCGGTGCTGCTCGTAGGAGGACCTCTGGCAGACATGCACCTGCAGGACAGAGCGCAGCAGCTGGTATCACCAGACGCATGTTCCAGACTGTAATGGCAGCACAGGCACGTGCTGAATGGCAGAACAGAGAAGGGCAGAGGCTGCAGAGGGCTGCTATCCATACCCTAAATGACAACATCCAGGCATTGGCAAATGCTCAACAGCAGATTGCTAATGTTCTGGATAGGCGATTAGGTGAAATGGTCGGAATCCTTGACCGAGGCATGGCAATCCGCGAGCGGGAGCTGTCTGTGCTGGAACACCTGGTAGGAGTGAGGCGTAGGCCATGTGGACGAGGCCAGCAACACCACCTAGTGTAGGTCGACGTGAGCGTGCCACCTCACATGCCCACTCCCATAGTGCCGGTAGCAGTAGCAGTGCAGCTGGTGCTGCGCTGTCAACACCAGGACACAGCAGGCCACGTGGACGTGGCCCTGGACGGTCTCAGTGGGGACACTGTTCCAGCTGACATGTGTCATCGGACAATAGTCACTCTGTACCTCCACCCGGTAGTGCCCCTGCAACCCCAGGCAGGCACAGGTCACGTGGCCATGGACGGACACAGTGAGCTGTACAACCTGCTCTGTACAATCTGGGGCTGTCAATTATACCCCGTGTAGGCCTCACAAATGGCAGAACTGTGTACACACATACACGCACACAGCAAACACAACTGTAGGGCTCCACAACATCCACATGCATTCTGCACAGACATGTCCAGTCAACTCACCGGCCCTTACACACACACATGATGTTATCCATTGGTGCAGCCTATGCCCCTGGCAAACATATCACCCTGTGCATATGATGAAGCCTGTGCTGCATCCCTGTCATCCACACCATCGGTGCAGGGTTATGCACAAATATTCTGATGCACAGGGTGAACAGCATAGTGAGAGGTGTATGTAATATTACCTGTGTATGCATAGTGAGGGATGTGTATGTTGCAGTGTTTGTGTGTGAATACTGAGAGAAGTGTATGTGACATAGGTTGTGTACTGTCGACATGCACCAGTCATACCATGTAGTGCAGGTGCAGCATGCATTGTGATGTGTTCACGGTATGTGTCTCGGTTACATCTGTAGCACCATGTTGGTTGTGATACCCTGGTTCCCTCCTATGGTGTACTTGCATGTGCCTACAGGTAGCAGTGTTTGCAGTCCCCCACTGGCAATATCAGCATGCTACATGTACCCTCAACCTGACTGTTGGACACACCAACATGACACAGATGTCCGCACATATACTGCACCTGACGGATGTGGTCGGTGCCACAGGCTACACTGGACAGAGACGTGACATACATAGCAGGACACATTACAGGTATGGTGACATGGTGCAGGGGTTGTACACAGCGGCCTGGCCAATGATGATGTGAGGTGTCACTTGGTAGCTGGAGGCCACACTGTGCAGCAGTAGGACCCTGTAACAGTACGGAACATGGCGCATTCACGGGTGTACACCACTATAACGCACACCCCATAGTGTGCAGGTGGGGACCCTTGCCTGTGTGGTCATCACCCTCACAGTACTATGCACCCACACGATGTGTCACAGAGAAGGGACATGCACAGGTAGCCAGTATGGCTGGGACCTATGGCATCAACAGGGTTGTGCAATGCATCACCATTACGGGTTAGTCACCACGTGGGGTTAGTGATCATTTCCCACCGTATATTAGCATACACCCTCACACCAAGCACCAGACATACATACAGACACACACACACTGTGGTGACCACACATGTGTATACGGACAGCTGACGTGTGTGATGCACCTCACCGCCCGACGCCATGCTTCCCACACTGACGTATGTACAGATCTCTACAATGGTGTACAGGGATGTGTAGCAACTGGGACATATTCCCGCGATATGTGGCATCCCTGGTCACAAATTCCGACACACATGGCAGTGCTGGGAATGATACACCTGCCATATGATGACACGTTTGATAGACATGCAGCGGTATTGATTGCATTATGTGTACCAACGCTATATCTGGCAAATGTGCTGCTATATGCACACGGGAGGTTGTAGGTGTTACAGGTGCCATGTGACATATAGTTGTTAACACCTGACCGCTGTGTATGCATTATGTCAGCACTATCACGTAACAGCGACATAGCGTACTGTTTGCACATGGCATGATAGGATGGTGTGTGACACAACTGTGAGCCACCCCCTGCACACATACATCTAGACAGGTGGTTCACCACGTTATGTACACACATCCCTCCATACGTGCTGTTTGTATGTCACCGTATACAGGTGTCAATGATGGGTCTGCATTGTGTCTGCATGTCATAGGTAGGTGCAACTATGTTACGGACATCGGCCACTGCACATGCATGGTTGCTGCATGCACAGTACAGATGTCACATGTGTCTCCTGTTGCCATGTTTGTATGCATTGCTATTGTTGGACATGTGTGTTGACATACATAACACATGGACTGCGGTATGATATCACGGGTGTCACAGGTGACCAGTACAAGGGTATGTGTCCCGGTCAACACTGCTACCCCCTGTAGTGTGAGCATTCAACAGACATGGGCCCACCTTCCATTCGCGTGTGTAGCATTGATTAGGCCAGTGTTATGCACGAGGTACATCAAAGGCTATGTATGTATGTGTTGTGTGTGCAGTCCATGCACACATCCACACAATCACATGTATGACATACCCAGACGTGTGTTCATTGGTGTACAGCAACAGTCAGGTGTCACAGCTGTGTAAGGGCCATGGTATGTCTTGAGCCGACCTGTTCATGTATACTGGTATCATTGCAATGCATAACACCTGTTGGATCCCTGTTGGTACATGTGTACTCTGCACAGCTGGTGTACACCGCTGTACAGCCCAGTGGTCATGTGTCACATGGTGTTGTGGGACCGTAAGGCTGTGTAGTGCTGCACCGACGACATGGTGCTGACTTGACAGCTACAGTGTACACTGCAGTGTGTACGTGTGACCTGCACCTGTGACAGCTGTGATGGCAGCTGTGTGTGTACAGGTCACTGCATGTGTGACCGCCCTGTGCATGAGGACAGTTATACCTTACTGTGCCCTTCTGTGTGTACACTCCATCTGCATGCAAGATGGCCCTTTGCAACAGCTAAGTGTGTGAGCATGCCCAGTATGCCGTTGTGTAGATGGACACACAGTACATTCCACACTGCGCCCTTCCATGATTAGACTCCGTGTGCATGCAAGTTGGCCCTTTGCAACTGCTAAGTGTGTGAGCATGCCCAGTACGCCGTTGTGTAGATGGACACACAGTACATTCCACACTGCGCCTTCCATGATTAGAGTCCGTGTGCATGCAAGATGGCCCTTTGCAACTGCTAAGTGTGTGAGCATGCCCAGTACGCTGTTGTGTAGATGGACACACAGTACATTCCACACTGCGCCCTTCCGTGATTAGACTCCGTGTGCATGCAAGATGGCCCTTTGCAACTGCTAAGTGTGTGAGCATGCCCAGTACGCCATTGTGTAGATGGACACACAGTACATTCCACACTGCGCCTTCCGTGATTAGACTCCGGTGCATGCAAGATGGCCCTTTGCAACTGCTAAGTGTGTGAGCATGCCCAGTATGCCGTTGTGTAGATGGACACACAGTACATTCCACACTGCGCCCTTCTGTGATTAGACTCCGTGTGCATGCAAGATGGCCCTTTGCAACTGTTAAGTGTGTGAGCATGCCCAGTACACCATTGTGTAGATGGACACACAGTACATTCCAAACAGACGTGTGATACTAAGCATGTGGGCATGGCCATTGACATCCTGTATAGCCATGGTGGTCATCCAGGCAACAGATGTCCAATTTCAATGTCACGATGGATGCCTACATTGAACACACTGGTTGCTCTCTCGAAGGGTGTACTGTCTGTGGCGCATCCCGTATCTATTTAGTGTTGTAGTGCTCCGTAGATATTTAGTTGGCCCGATGACAGCACTGCCGTGTTTGTGTATGTCTACCTTGGGACAGTAATATGCTTTCAGACCGCTCACTCTCTAAACATTCCCTATCGGCATCTTTGCCTTTGCGGATGATGTCACCCACCTAGAAGTATGCCTCTGGGAGTGCTGTGTTCAGTAATCTCGTAGCGCATTCTGTAAATGCGTAATGCTGTAGTGTGTTAGAGTAGGTAGGTGTATGTTCAACTCACGGCCCTTCCAAGTGTGTGTGTGTGTGTGTGTGTGTGTGTGTGTGTGTGTGTGTGTGTTTCCAGCTGCCTGGGGACACAGTAATGCTTTTAGATGCCTCACAACACATACATTCCCTATCGGCATCTTTGCCTTTGCGGATGATGTCACCCACCTAGAAGTATGCCTCTGGGAGTGCTGTGTTCAGTAATCTCGGTAGCGCGTTCTGTAAATGCGTAATGCTGTAGTGTGTTAGAGTAGGTAGGTGTATGTTCAACTCTTGGCCCTTCCAAGTGTGTGTGTGTGTGTGTGTGTGTGTGTGTGTGTGTGTGTGTGTGTGTTTCCAGCCGCCTGGGGACACAGTAATGCTTTTAGATGCCTCACAACACATACATTCCCTATCGGCATCTTTGCCTTTGCGGATGATGTCACCCACCTAGAAGTATGCCTCTGGGAGTGCTGTGTTCAGTAATCTCGGTAGTGCATTCTGTAAATGCGTAATGCTGTAGTGTGTTAGAGTAGGTAGGTGTATGTTCAACTCCCAGCCCTTCCAAGTGTGTGTGTGTGTGTGTGTGTGTGTGTGTGTGTGTGTGTGTGTGTGTTTCCAGCTGCCTGGGGACACAGTAATGCTTTTAGATGCCTCACAACACATACATTCCCTATCGGCGTCTTTGCCTTTGCGGATGATGTCACCCACCTAGAAGTATGCCTCTGGGAGTGCTGTGTTCAGTAATCTCGGTAGCGCGTTCTGTAAATGCATAATGCTGTAGTGTTTTAGAGTAGGTAGGTGTATGTTCAACTCCCGGCCCTTCCAAGTGTGTGTGTGTGTGTGTGTGTGTGTGTGTGTGTGTGTGTTTCCAGCTGCCTGGGGACACAGTAATGCTTTTAGATGCCTCACAACACATACATTCCCTATCGGCGTGTTTGCCTTTGCGGATGATGTCACCCACCTAGAAGTATGCCTCTGGGAGTGCTGTGTTCAGTAATCTCGGTAGCACGTTCTGTAAATGCGTAATGCTGTAGTGTGTTAGAGTAGGTAGGTGTATGTTCAACTCCCGGCCCTTCCAAGTGTGTGTGTGTGTGTGTGTGTGTGTGTGTGTGTGTGTGTGTGTGTGTGTTTCCAGCTGCCTGGGGACACAGTAATGCTTTTAGATGCCTCACAACACATACATTCCCTATCAGTGTCTTTGCCTTTGCGGATGATGTCACCCACCTAGAAGTATGCCTCTGGGAGTGCTGTGTTCAGTAATCTCGGTAGCGCATTCTGTAAATGCGTACTGCTGTAGTGTGTTAAAGTAGTTAGGTGTGTGTTCAACTCCCAGCCCTTCCAGGTGTGTGTGTGTGTGTGTGTGTGTGTGTGTGTGTGTATATATATATATATATATATATATATATATATATATATATATATATATATATCTTTGTAATATGTATGTGGATATTAGCACTATTGAATGTGCTGCATTGTCTGTACATGTTCACCTTGGATGTATCTGAATGTGCTATGGCTCTGTGATAGTGCACATACTGTGTGCTGTAGTGATCCTGGGTTATAGTTGTGTAGTGACCAGTTATTTTGTTGCTGGGTATTACCAGGGACATTGAAAACAATGATAGTACAGCACCTTTAAACGGTCATGTGCACATCTCAGCAGCAGTCAGCAGTGGTTATTACTTTGGAGGATGACTATGGCTCATATACCTATGTATTACATGGCAATACTATGCAAATCAGGTTAACATTACTGACACCCGCTTATCCACAGGTTGTGATACAGATCCCATGTATGTATGTGTATACATTGCCAGGTGCAGGACTGGACTATGGTTGAATGCATGGAGGGGTGTCCATGGCCAGGAATGGTGATCTGTACAGCCTGGCAGGTACAGTCTGTGACTGTCCCACAACCTCCAGTATATGGCTGACACATGCTGAAACAGTGTACATGCAGAGACACACATAAAACAAACAGCTAGGGATAACACATACACACACACACATTGCATCAACATTGGGCCATGCAAAACCTGTTGTCCCTCACACACACACAAATGCATACATGTTGATTGGCTGGTTCACTGACAGGCTCTGGAAAAGAAACTACATACCCTGTGCATATGATGACACCTGTGCCACCTCTTGTAATGTGTAACATTGATGCAGGTACAGACTAACATGGTGCTGATGCACAGGGTGGCTTCATAGCACTGTAATAATGTTACAATGTTGTTAACACAAAGTGTGATTTCCTTCTAGGTGTATGTAAGCAGGCATGATACATTCCAGCTATGATCATCAATGTAGTATAGTGTACAGCACTGTTAATTCTGAAGATGTATTATCCATCCATGTGCCATTTGACTGACGTGTGTAGTATTGGCAGCATGTGTTACAGAGTGTGCAGTACGTGTGTGATGTGTGTAGTACAGATTTACATGTATCTATATGTGAACATGGTGAAGGTGCACTGTCTGCATCTACATGTATAGTGGACACATTGGAATGGTGACATGCCCTGTATTTCACACTGTTAACACGACATACTTTCTATTGGTGGCCAGTATGCATTATACTACACATATTGTTGTACTTGTCTACACATGTGTGATTGCTATGGTTTTACACGGTGCTGTGGGTGATACTGTTACTATCTGTCATAGTTTTGCATTATGGTAGTAGACACGACCTCAACAGTCTGAATGACCAATTGTTATATGATATCTTCACAACTGACCCACACATGTAGGACACACAGTAGCATGTGGATCCTACATGTACTATACTATACCAGTTTGCACTGGTATTGACCGCCACACATTGCTGGGACCATTACTGTTTGACATGTAGCCATGTTAGTTACAAGCAAAGACAATAGGGATATTCCTGTCCACATCTGGGAATTCATACTGTGGCCTAGAATGCATTCTGCACATGACACAGTTAGTCTACACAAGGGTATCATACAGACAGATACGTGTTATCCAACCCATGCTGTACACCTATAAGGCTAAACAGAGTCAGTTATCCACATTTACTACACATACTTTACCAACAGTAACACATAGGTATTACACCCCAATATGTATAATGGGTAACAATGTGTACATATAGATATGTGCTATGTCATTTGTCATTTGATATTTGCATTTACAATGGTATTGTGAAGTACATCACTGTATCACATATGCAATGAGAGTTCTGCATGCATATCCTCCAAGGTGGTTGTACAACTATGATGAATGTCCATTATTGACATACTTTGCTGTGTTTGAACTGTTCTGCAGTATTACACATACATGAACAGTCACTCACACTATGTATATAAACTGTCATGTGTGTGTGTGTGTGTGTGTGTGTGTGTGTGTGTGTGTGTGACACAGATGACCTAGGCCACAGACAATTCTGATACATGTAGGTGACAAGAGCGTAATGCTCCACCAGATGTGTCCAGGCACCAGAACTGTGACTTGAGCGACACAAACACATGCTAGAGTAAGGTTTCTGTATGCGTGTGCCTCATTATGGCATTCCTGTTCATGTGTGTGTGCATTTCTGATGTGTGTCATCAGCCACAGTTGAACTGCACATCCGGCATCCCCCACTAGGTGACCATGAGGGTTGTCCCCATTGCCAAATGTTTTGTACAGCTGCGTCAGATGCTACATATCGGAAGCGTTGCAGCTTCCAGGGCATCCAGCACACACATTCATTATTACGGGCTGGCCATCACACACAAACTGCCACTTCATGGAGGGGAAGCCCTTGTGGATGATGTAGGCCCTACCACACTCACTGGCTGGTGCTTTGATGCATATGTGCGTGCAGTGTATTGCACACAGTACTTAGGGTATTCCACTATTGTGTGGAAATGACACATATTGCTGCCCAATACCTTACGGGAATTGGGGATATATACATCATCACTGACATGTGCTGACATGGCATTCATGAACAGGTAGTACCCTGGATGCTGATGTTTGTAAAATCCACATCATATCACCAGTTGATCTCTGGAAGGTACCTGTTGCTGGTATCCTTAGGGCAACACATACCTTGGTTTCCACTGGGATAGGTTTTCCTCTGTTGGTTCTGTGTGTGAGACATGGCCTGCACATATCCACAATCTTCTGCAGGAGGTCTCTGTCCACTCTATAGCGCTCTACTATCTCCAGCTCATGTAGCCCCTGGTAGGTTACCCTGTGCCTGCACACTCCTCTCCGTCGACTCACTGTGTGATGCTGAGCAGCATTCACATTGGCACAACCCTCCACATGTTGCATATGTTGACATATAATAGCAATGGCAGCCCCTAACATTATGTTGTCTCAGTTAAGCTTTTACAGTTTGCACTTCTCTTAGTATACTACAGTGTTGCAGTGTGTCTGAGAAAACATGGTGGACTACTGTTTGTAGAGTTGTAATGCGTGCTGTGCTGGCCTACTGTACTGGCTGTGTAATATACTCAGTCTGATTGTTTTCACCTGCTAGCTGTGGTAGTTCTCCTTGGTTAACTTACTGCTATTTGTTTACCTTCCTTTTCACTGTTTGTGTTCACAGTGAGCGGCGCCAAGATAGGAGCACAGTGAAGTGCATATCCACTTCCACGTGCGCACACAGGCTTATACATGCATACAAACACTTACACTGGCTTACACAACATTACACGGGCTTCAACAATCTTACAGTAGCTTACTCATTCTTCAAGTCGCACACGGGCTGACACACATGCACACATGCTTACTCGGGCTTACAGGCTTGCACGGGCGCAAACACACTTCACCAGGTTTGCAAGGAACTTCAGTGATATCCATGGCATACACCGTCAGTTTACTGACTTTACCTAGGATAAATCATAACACGCTTCTTCCACTGATGAGTCACTGACAGCAGACATGTGACACACTGCTCCAATAAGATTACAGTGTTTTATACATACACACTCATGATGTCACCTATCTTCTACGCTGATAGTCCCCTTAACCTACTCTTACACTGTAGAGGCTTGGCCCATATGGCATGACAAATTGTGCTTCACTATCCTCAGCCTCAATTGCATAGGATTGCCTACTAATGCTTGGTTACATCTCTGAGTGTGCACTTCCACACATAGCAACCACTACTCAGTAGCCATGTTGTCTTCAGCTTGCCATTCACCTGCATGATGCAATAACTTTTAACTGACATTACAATTTGTATGTATATTTTACATATTTGTCTTGTTTTGTATGCACAGCGCCACTGGCGCCACTGCACTAAACACCGGAGATCGGGGGAGGACTAGAGTTTTATTAATTTCCAATGGGAATACATGCCACTGGCCTTATATTTGGCCATTGGCATGCTCCTTCAACTAAACCATCCTTTATTTGCAGATGACATTGCTCCTTTTAGCTACTTGCAGAACGTTACTCGGTTAACATCCATGTACATTTCTGCATATACCTCTACTCTTGCATGGACAGCTTACTGTTTCATGTATCACATATTTTACATCATTTGCATAGCTTTCACCTACAAATGGGGTAATTTGCATATCCTAGCATTGTCCTTGCAACGTTCGTTTGAGGGGCTGTGTTACACGCCCCTACAGGATATTGCTGAATAGCTCGGCGGACATCTTGCCTTGCTCTACTCTTACTCTGCTCGTACACCGACCAAAGCTTCGTAAATCCTGGCCTAAGCTTTGATGTGTGCTAATATGTCTATTTGTGGAGTAAGCATGGCTGTAGGTATGTTTCGACCTGCTACGTCTGTCATTTCTACAGAGCACCTCCCACTTTCATCATTTGTAGAGGTGACAGCCTTATAGGAACTATATGTACAGCTGTGACATTTGACAAGTCCACACATACCTGCGGTCAATACTAAACTGACTACTTCAGCACTTTTCATACCTTCAGATTTGTCTTGTAGTGGTATAGTCGATGGTACTGTTTCCTATAACATGTATCTGTTTCTGATACAAGATATGTCATTTTATTACACCACTACACACAATATATGGAGAAATCACAGGCCAGATGCCATTACATTCCTTTTGTAAGACACACCTGCCCAGAGTGTTGTGTTCCTCACAAAAGCCAACAGGTGCTGATCAAAACATATTCTGATATCATCTACCTTATGTGCTCGCCTGTATTTGCGCTTTCCGTCAGTGGCAGAACTCACATGCGTGTGTGGGAGACTGAACACTGTATTGGGGACACTGCATAGCACCCTGAGGGACACATTTATGTTGTTTCTATTAACCTTCCACATTGACTATCACAGGGCATTAGTATTCATCCAGATTTGTCGAGGTACATGCTTTTGACTTATACATGTTTTGTCATTTGTCATCACGTCTTTCTTCACACCTGTCCACCTAATCGCACTAGTTCTGTACATTTATTTAGGTCAGGGTTACCTTCATACCTCTCAACTGTACACATTTTGGGTAAATGTCCCGAACTTAGACGTCTGATTTTGTTCCTTTTTTAATAATATTGTGCCTTTCTGGTAATTTAGTGGGAAGTCATTTGGGACTGTGGGGTTAGACAATAATGACAGACATTTGTTGTTTACAATTAATAACCCTCAAAACATTCATACTATTGACTGATCCATTATTCTATCAATGTTCTGACTTTGTAAGAGGAATATTTGAGATATTCCCTATTTGTACTTATTTTAAAATGCCTTTGTCCAGATGTCTTATTTTGATTGAGAGGTATGGTTACCATCTTATTCGTACGCATGTACGTCCATGATAATCGCTTACACGACACTAATATAACTTCCTACGTCTTCCCCCAATAGTTTACACGATATCCAGTAGATGGGTTCTTCATTTTAGGAAGTTAGAGGTGTCTGCTATACCCACATAGGTATATTAATCACTCCCATGGGGCGGACCTCATAAATCTGTGCCAACCAACACCTAGGCACCTAGGCCCATTATTGCATACCCATGATTCCCAGACCTGACACCCCTCCACAGTAGTCATAACACATATTTAATGTGAGCGATAATAAAGTATGATGACACTTCTAAGCACTATCCACTCTCCGCATGTCGGTACATATGTCTTACATTCTGTCAACCCATGTGTTATTACACTTGCACAAGCTACTGTTGCATGTACAGCTATACTGTAGTTGCGGATGACAATTCTTTGCAGCAATCATTACAGGACAGTGCGTTTATAGATTCACTATTTTTGGAGTCCTGCAAAGGACACCTATATCCATGTTTAAAGAGTAGGACTTACAGATCTGGCACACTGATACTTTCCGGGCAGTAGTTTTGAGAGCAGCAGTGTATTTACCTTAATTGCATGTCTGTTATGTGTATCCATACTAGCTATGGTGTAACCTATTTATGTACATGTGTTATATCTACGAGGACATTTGTTTATATGTTTGTTAGGTATATATCAATTGATGTTGCATGTGTTTGAGTGTATATATATATATATATATATATATATATATATATATATATATATATATATATATATATATATATATTATATATATGTCTGTACATTCTTTATTTCATATATTTATTTAGTTTAAGTCTGTGGATATATATATCTATACACAGATGTATATATCCATATATAGACATTACATGTAGAAACCAGCATTCATTTGCTATGCTGTGAGCGGATTACACACGCACAGGCACTTGCATTTCCTTATTGTGGGTTACGCGCAGGCACATGCATATCCTTATTGTGGGTTACATATGTTTACTAAGTCTTTGTGCTTACATGGGCTTTATTACTTGTGACAGTACCAGTAAAATATCTGTAATCCGGTTAACGGACATATGCGAAACACACGTTCACCTTTACATATTTAAATGTCTGTACAGCACAGAAGCATTCATTACACTTTAACATTATATGTGCTGTAGTCGTAGTTGAACCGGGACTGCATTCACGTTGGCCGGATGCTGTAACCGCTATACGTTTGGTGTTCTGACTCATTTATATGCATACCCATAGTACATAGCTACATTAACATATGCCTCACCGCTTCACTTACGACACAGGCATCCATTCTCCTGCTGGGAAAAATGCGGTACTACATATTACACATTCCCTATTCCCTACTGCTCTGGACCCAAGCTGCATATTTCATCACTGCAGGGATATTCAGAACCCCAATGCTTATAGTCCTGACACATACAAGTCTTTAATTGTCAGGGTGTTCATGTGGTGATCTGGGTTTAGGCTTGTCCGCCTGGTGAACGGAACTGACCTGACCATGTTCAAATGTCAGACAAAACACATGGACAGAGTTTGTCCATTTTAAACATTTTATCTGTGTTTACAGACACAGGTGTTTGGGCACCTGTCAGCAGCTTATAATGTTGGCAATACATAATATGGGTGGGGGTGGTTACAATACATTATCCACGGTGAGTGGTGTTCACATTCACATTTGACTATTTCCTGTATTCATTCATACGAGGATTATTATTTTGGACATGAATTAGCTATGAATTAACTACAGGTATGCAGTAGTACAGTAAACATATGTGAAGGTTTGTTACAGTAAGAATGTACGGACCTCTGTAATACTCAGGCACTACCCCACATCCTTCACAACATTTCATGCTAATGTACATACTATTATTCTGTGAACTTTCGAAATTTGTGAGAACAGTACTTACATCTATCCCTATTTGTCCACCCGTCATTTTAGGCTTTGTCCAGATTTTGTTGCTGTAATAGGTTGAGTGGTGGTGTCAGTATGTGATTGGGTTGAATATATACTGTCGATAATTCAGTGGGGAGTAGGGTTACCACCTCTTCCTCTTTGCGAGGGGAAGTCCCACTTTGGACAGTTGTGTCCTGCGACGACACCTAAGACATGGCAAGTGTCCTGTGATTTTAAGACACAGGTATATTTCTTATTTTCTTTAATAGTTGCTTGATACAGGTATTTTGTATCTGAAACACATAACTATTATTTGGGTTAGCATAAGCTATTCACATGCTATGACATAAGCTTTTATCTTGGCAAACAAGTGTAATTCTGTCCTTTGCACTGGCCGGGGATATGTTTTATCCTGCAAATTCTCACATTTCTACAAGGGATGTCCCACCTTGGGCATCTGAACAGGTGGCAACCCTAGTGGGGAGACCTGCATGGTGGACAGCTGTTCCATCCTGCTTAGTATGTTTTGCATGTCTGTGTAGACACTGAAAAGTACTGTGACTACACATACATGTTTTGTCCAGATGTGTACAGTACTGGACACCGTGGCGTGTAAACAACTCTGGGGTTTCAACAAGTTACTTATCCCACGTGGGATGTACACACATTTTGCCGAAACATGAACACTCGGGCATTTGGATTTACGTAACTGTGATGGGATGTTTACAAACGTGGGATACATATTTGCAATCCTGACACTGCATAGGACGATACTTCCTACTACATATGGGGAATACTCGCTATGTGTAGGTGTACGGCTGCGCAAGGCTGGTAGCTGGATTTGGTGGACATTCGGACATGGGTGTGGGTTATGTGCTATACAGGGGTTGTTGCGTATTGCATTTACATGCATGGGTTCTGCTTTTGGATATCCCGGTTCCGCATATAGCATCCTATGTGTATGTGCCGGTTACGTTCCTGTTCATGTGTATAGCACATTTTAATATACATATGTTAGTGTGTGTTTGGTATACAATTTGGACTGTCAGGTTTCTTTATGGTTGTTATATAGCCACAACTGCCCAGCTGTGTACTATCACTACCACTGTGGGACTGCTGGTGACCATACCCATGGGGCTAGACGTGTGTATTGGCAGCGCGCTGACATGATGCGCTTCACTTCCACTGGGTATAACTACTGACAGTGCAGTACATTACGGACACATGATTTTAAATATCATTTGTTCCATGGACGGAAACTCATATTATGTTGCATGCATTTCTGTTTGGTTCTCCATTTTGTGTGGCCGGGAACTGTCTTGCATACTTTGCATACGTTTCATTATCCACGGACACTGATAGGTACGATTACTATTGCAGGCAGGCTATAATATTCAGCAGTTTAGGTTGCTCATCGCCAGCCGACATTGACATGCCTCCGGGCGCAGCTTAGTAATGCCCCATGCACTCGCGCACGTGTCCTATGCACGTGGATGTGGTGGCAGCGCACCTTCATTAATATGCATATGGCACTACTACACCATTTATACGCGGCACGGCTGGCGCAGGCCTTACACCGGCCTTGCGCCGAGCTTCATGAATCCGGGGGAATGTCTAAAAACTTAATGGGAATGTACGGCTGGGGTTCTAAAGATCCTGATCAATAACTTAGCAAGTACCTATTAACCTATGAGCCTATGCATAGTGCTAGCAGCTCCTGTGAGAATCATAGGTTCATAGGTTCATAGGTTAGTACTAGGCTAACTGCCCTTGCGAGCCATTTTAAGCCTAGCCAATTATCCCTTGTGAGATTCAAACCCTGCACCTTGTGTTTGTAAGGCAAACACCTTACCCATTAGGCCACCCTCCCAACCCTTAATAAAGCCAATTATCCCTTGTGAGACTCAAACCCTGCACTTTCTGTTTGTAAGACAAACAACTTAACCATTAGGCCACGCTCCCAACCCAATCAATCGTGAAATTCAGAAACAAACCACTATACCACTATAAATAAACTGAACAATAAAAGAAATAAACTCTTTAAATTATTTAGTAGATCCAAGCCCACTCTTCTCAATGATAATATCAAAAGCATTACAAAAAAAAAAAATAACACTATCAGATCTACTAAAGGAACCTATGAACTTAGTCTGGCCTCTGAAGGCAAAGATTATTATAAATCCTTCTTTAGCTATGTTACAAAACTAAGAAACAATACTGCACACTGCTTTAAACTTATTCATAATGATTCCTCTTATTCTGATCAAATAGACGTTGTCAATGTCCTTGCAAACAAAGTTAGTTCCCACTTTACCTTTGAGATGTCTATTCAAATTCCTGAAATATCTGAATCCCTTACTCCTCCAATTATCTCTAAAGATTATGTACTGAAAGTCCTAACCAAAATTACAAATACTTTATCCATGGGACCTGAAAACCTACCTGCTTGCTAAATTAATAATCTTAAACATGCCCTTGTATGTCCTCCTCAAACTGTTTAACTTAAGTTTTGCTGCTGGTTTTGCCCCTGATGAGTGGTGTACTAGAGAGGCAATGTCCCTCAAGTAAGGATAGTTTACAACCGACCTAGGTAATTACAGACCTACCAGCATTACAAGCTTAATCTACTAATACATGGAATGTATTGTAACTGACCTTATAAACTACAATATCAAGAATCTTATTAGACTTGACCCACAACCATTTGACTTTGTCAAGGGGAGATCCTGTTTAATGAATTTGATACATTTTTTTGAAATGGTTATGGAGGCTTTAGACAGTGGCCGTGCAGTACTTATGGAATATCTTGATTTGGCTAAGGCCTTCACTACCACTGTCCATGCTGGCATCACACACAGAAGCTAAATGCTTTAAAAATCAACAATATGTGGTAAGATGGACAGCAAACTGGATGAAACTCAGAATCACCACAATGCAAGTTGCAGTTGCCTCATCAAAAAGTATAAAAGTGGCCAGTGATGTCCCTCAGGTCTCAGTGATGTGACCTCGCCTTTTTGGCATTTGTTCCCAGCTCTCCAAGCAGAAATCTGAGACCTCTGTCTGACAAGGTTTGTGGACAACTACAGCTTAGATTGTTGTTACATCATCTTCTGACACCCAAACCCTCCAAAATGAAATCTCTCTCTCTCTCTAGCAAACTCTTGGTGCATTATAAATGGGCTTAAACTAAATGCTAGAAAGTGTAGTCTCATCACCTTTAGTGCACATCCTCACTCCATTCATCATATTGCATAGACAACAGACCATTACAGACCAAAATGTAGTCAGAGACATAGGAACATGGATTGATGACTCCCTCTGGTTTGACCATCATGTGACAATGGTTTTAAGGAAATCTTTTTATATGGCACAGCTAATTGCCCAAGGAATATCATCAAGGTCTAAAGAGGTAATTATTCCTTAAATTTCAGCATTGATCAGGCCATTTATTAAGTATAATACCCCCTTCTGGATGTATTTCACTAAATTTATCAAACAATTATAAAGACCCCAAAGGTTTCTAGTCAAAAAAATCAGAGGCCTACATTCCCAACAGAGGCTGGAAGCTTTTTTCCTTAATTCAATGTCTTGTAGACTTTAGATGGAAGATTTCTGTCTCCTTCACCACAGCATTAGAGTCCAGGTCATCCTTGATCTCGTGTATCTATGCTAATATAATACCCCCACAAATACTAGACTCAGGGAAATAATTCTTCACCAAAAGATAAATAAAATGTGGATGGACAGGTTTATAACCAATCATTTCCAAAACCTCTGGAATAAATTCCCCCTGCAAATGATACTATCATCCTTTAAACATAACTTAGGTGATTGGAAGGGTAGCCACAAATTTACTCTGAAATTTACTGATAAGACCATCCTGGAGAAAGCAGGTGTGGCATGAGGGAGACCACTGACAAAGATTAACGTCATAAGACTTAGTAGTCCTGGAATATCAGTGAAATCTATGAAACATGACCGGAAAAAATGAAAGAAAACTGCAAAGCTCACAATGATTGTGGCAAGTGGTGCCAAGTACAGGACAGTACTGGAATAACAACATATTTATACAAATATGATGCGTGAATTTCTAAGGAGAGGTGAATTTAAATCGAAAGATGACAGATTAATAATGGTAGCTCAGGATAGTGTGCTACAAACATGCTGACTTACAAAATCTATAGAAAAAATGTGAGATGCAGACAGCTATAAGTTCTGTGGCACAAAACTGGAAACAGTTGCATATCTTGTTGATGGTTGTGATAGACTCATGGCTGAAGGTCTGTACACTGACAGGCACAATAATGTAGCAGGACTGTTACACTGGGAATTGTGCAAACTATAACATACAGGTAGTTGAGAAGCACTGGAGGCATGAACCACAAAGAACTACTGAAAATAAAGAAGTACTGATCACATGGGACAACCCAGTACCAACAGTGAAGAAAGTAGAAGCAAGAAAACCAGATATTTTAGTTAAAAAGGACAAAAGTAACATTAACCATTGAAATCGGTACACTTAACAATTATACAGGCCTGCATACTGAGAGAGATGGAGTCATTAAATACCAGGATATGTAAGCAAAAATGAAAGCAGTGTGGAATAAGAACACCCAGAGAGCTCCAATAGGTGTAGAAGCAACAGGGCTAATAAAAGAAAAATTCCAAGCAGACTTTAATATGGTGCCGATAGAAATTACTCCATATGAATTTCAGAAAGAGGCAATTATAATCACATCATGGATGCTGAGAAGAACACACTTGGCAAACAAAGAGAGAAGCAACACTAATCGCATGAACTTTAATTGTACCATGACTTAGGAATGAGATCCATTTCTTTCGAGATATTAAAACCTCTACACATTTAAAGAAATTAAAAAAGAGTTGCAATTTTGATATTATTGTTATGATGTCTTTTTCTGCACTTTCTTCATCATATATATGCTATCACATAGTTTAGGTCTCTAGATACTCCTGGTATGACCTTATAGATAGATGTCTTGTATTTTTTGTATTATGACCTCATTGTACTTTTCTTGATGCCATATGATACCATACCTGCACACTCCAGCATCATACATACTTTACTTTACTTGCTATGTTTTTTTTAAATTCCCCATGGATCTTGCCTAATGACTCCCTTTCTTGTGCCCCAACAGCTCATTCATTTCTTCCAGGGCTAACAGCCAGGTACCCCTTTCTGGGCAAGGGCTCTATAGTCCATTTGTTCCCTTGTATGGCAAAAGTTGAGTGTTAGGGAACAGGTTACTTGCTTGTTCCATGGAGATCCTTGCCCCATCCCCCAACCCCTCATTTGTAGGCAGCTTGTGGAATTACAATGGCTGCCTGGTTGGGTTAAAGGCATATGTTCTTCCAAATATCAGTCTCCCCAGCTCAAAAGCATTTACAACAATTGACAACATGAAGCTACATGACCCTGCCACAAATAATTGCCCACCCACCCGTAGGAGTCACTAATGTGGTAGGCCTAACTGCCTCACTCTCTCAGGAGGAGTGACCTGGTGTCAGCTGCTCAGGTCCATTCTCTTCTGCCTAACGCCAACAGAGCTTGTTTCACTCTTGAACATGTGTTGCATGTTGCATAGTCAGGGCGCATGCTATGATGCCATGGGACCTGGCTACTTTACTTTCTTATTTTGACAAATGATTTCCTGATCTAAGTGCCAAGGATTCATTCCTGCTTTGCTCCTACTACATTTTCACAGCAGCTGCTATATTAATCCAGGAATTTTATATCCCATCTAAGCTGTTCTGATCATCTTTGCCCTGATTCCTGACAATCAAGTCATTGATCATTCTTTAGATATTCATATGTGCAGACTAATTATACTGATTTCTACTGGCATAGCCATTCAAGTGTGGACCTTTGTGTCTTACAATTTCAAGTTTCTAATGAAACTGAAGATGTAGGACAGGGTCGGTTCCTATGGCATCCCACTGGTCACTCTTTTATAAAACGAATTAAATTTACTACCACTCCCCTGTGTCCTGCTTCTCAGTCAGCTATCTAACCAAAGTATGTTGCCCACTCCAATGTGTTCTTAATTTTGCCGGTACTCTTCTGGGTGAAAGAGGTAGACATGTCTCTTAGGTCCTGATACATCTCATCCACTACTCTACCCTGACCTCACCACTCTAAATAAAGCAAGCCTGATTGTGACAAGATATCGTTCAGGTGAAGTCATGCTGTCTCATGTCCAGCACCTTTAGGTATTCAGATGTTCTACTGTTCTCTCTCACTTACAGAAATACTGCCGTAATACTCCCCCTTATCAATGATCATCTAACTTGCTTGTAGTTTCCTGTTCCTTTTTTATACATTTGCTGATTCTGCTCTGTTTAAATGTCTCAGATATCGTCAGTGATTTTTGAAATAACCAACTATACTTAAAAAAAATTACAGAAACTATCATGCTTATATAATCTCAGATGAAAGAGAAGTTAAAAAGAGACAAAGTTAAGAGTTTGCATTTCTTACACACACAAACATGCATGTGTACTCATGTGCGCACACACACACACACACACACACACACACACACACACACACACACACACACACACACACACACACACACACACACACACACATGCGCATGTTATGATACATATGCATGGTATGACCCACAGACAATATGTGCACATATATACATGTTTTCCCTATAATGCAGCCTGCGGTATGAAAATGATGCACTAACTTATACATACATACAGAGCCTCAAATACTTTTAATTTTAGATTTAACTCTTAAACCATATATTTTAGTTGAAGAAAAAAGGACAACGTATTTTGGTATAAGACATTTCTAAAGGTGCCAGAAGAGATGATAACACCAAGGATTCATGCCTGCTTTGCTCCTACTACATTTTCACAGCAGCTGCTATATTAATCCAGGGATTTTGTATCCCATCTATAAACAACTGAAACAATGCCTTAATAACATATTAAGATGCATCCTAATTCAGTATTATCTTAAAATGTCACAGAAGCATTGGTATTTAGCTAGACAAAACTTAAGTTAACACTGTTGGTAATTACTAAGGACATTGATGCCTAACCAGGTGAATATAATTGATGGAATGTCAAGCTCTGGTTAGTAAATGAACAGAAAAACAGTGCCTATCTCTCTAGGAAATTTAAAATTGAGTTTACTATGTGGTGACATGTACGTAACCAATATAATTGAATATTTGCTACAGAAATATTTTTTAGGTCTTGCAAAATTAAAATTACAGGAAAGGAAAAATGAAACTAAAGAGTTTAGTCCCTGACGGAGTAGTGTTAACCTTTATTTTTCAAAAAGGATTGCTACATTTTTTATTTCATAGCCAGGTATGCTCACTAGGCAAAATGCTTCTTTTCATAGGTGGATTGGGAAAAATCACAGTGTAAGTGACTTGTTAACAATTACATCAAATGCTAGTGTGAACTGCAGGAATCAAACAAAGTCTGTAGGATTCCCATATAGCAGCGTCTTTAATTGAGAACAAACAGCAAAAATCCACAACTTAGCGCTTTCACACTTACAATAAGGGCATCATCAGAGTTGTACACCATCTTAAAAATCACATGTTTATATACCAAAGTTAATAAACACACCCCCCTCATCAGCCAATAAAACCTGAGTAAAGTTTTTCAAAAGGACTTGATTGTACTATAATATATCTTCGTAAATTATTTAAAACGCATATCCAATTATTCTAGTGAAAAAAATGTGATCTATATAATGATATGCGTTAATGTATTACAAATTTTAAAAACATTCGACATTACTGCAAAAATAAACTAAAATAAAATCTCTCAACGTTCTTATAAGCAGTATGGTGTGTCCCAGATAAAACAGAGACACATCTTCAGGATGTTAAAGTTTTGTGAACATATACAGTCCACCCCTATGATAAAACAAAACACACAACAACATAACAAAACAAAATCTATATGCTAAAGTGAACCTAACAAACATAACTCTTAATGATGTTGGTTAATATTAAATATAAAAAATATAAAAGGAAACAAAATTTTTTAACAATTGATCAGATCATCTGTGCTCTATATTTCAGAATGCTTGACAGTGAGATATATTCATTAATACCTGGTGACTTAGACACATTTAATCTGAGCTGCCATAAGCATTCTTTAACTTCTAATAAAGTCTCAGCGTCCCCACCTTTCTCTCTGTAAGGTACCCTGTCAATTATAAAGAACAAAAATGTTTTGAAATTTTTACAACTAGTGCTATGTACATAAAGTGCATTTGTAGTTTTTCTATTCCTAATGTCCCTATTGTGCTCTAAAATTCTAGACCTCAATTTCCTAATAGTTTTGCCCACATAAAATGTTGTGCAGCTTAAACATGTAGCTAGGTATACAACCATTTTAGTGTTACAATTGACAAAACCAGGGCTCCCTATAGTTTTGTTATAGATGTATACTGCAAAATAGGGTCCATTGTTTATATACTTGCAGGTGCTGCAAAACCCACATTTGCTCATCATGGAGTGTTTATAAATATTTTGATGATCAAATCTCTCCATGATTTCCTTAAGGTTTCTACCCCTACTAAATATGAAGGTTGGTGAGGCACCTAAAACTTTAGTAACTTCATTAGATAGTACCCCTGACCAAACATCTTGAATAATGTTCATAATATGAGAACTATCTGCATTATATGGTAAGACCATTGAATGTTTCATCGTTCTCGTTCGGGTATTTTCCTTGTTAACGTTGGACAGACCTGTTTTTAAAATAGGTTTATAAATAGTGTGTCTCTTCAATGCAACATCATTTTTAATTATAGTCATAATATCGTAAGGATAGCCTCTTTCCTGCAACATGTCTATTAGATTAATAATTTCTCTCTCATATAAGGTATCATCACTAATGAGCCTAGACAATCTCACCATTTGCCCCTTTATGATGTTTTTCTTCTGAAAAAAAGGATGGCAACTTTGAAAGTGAAGGAAAGAGTTTGAAAAAGTTTTCTTACAATAGATACTAGAAGTTAAAGTCTTACTCTGTCTGTCCTTAATTAACATAATGTCCAAAAATTCACATTTGTCATGGTGTATACTATGTGTAAACTTTAGGAAAGAAGTACTGTTGTTTAGAGCTTCAACAAAATCAGTGATATCTTTTTCATTGCCTTTCCAAAAAAATAGAATATCATCTAGAAAGCGTACATATAATGCTATGTTCTGTTTAAATCTAGAAGAAATAACATAATCGCTCTCCCAGTCAACCAGTACTAGATTGGCATAAAGCGGGGCACATTTTGCCCCCATTGCTACACCAGTAATCTGTTTAAAATAGTCTCCATCAAAGGTTATAAAATTATTGTTGAGAACCATATCTAATAAGTCAACCAGCAAATTCTGTTTCACTACGTGCTGCGTAGTTAGTTTGTTCAGGCTATTCCTAAACATTTCCACTCCTAAATCATTGGGAATGACTGAAAATAAATTGATGACATCAATTGTCAAGAAAATGTAGTCATCATCCCACAGAGTAGTCCTAATGACATCTAAACAGTGCCAAGAATCTTTTAACACCTGTGGGGCACTGTCACAGATGTCCTTGCAGTGAAAATAAATAAATGCGGCCATTGTCTCAGTTTTCGAACCTCTTGCCGAGACTATTGGTCGAAAATGCGGGTTAGCAATGGATTTATGTATTTTAGGTATACCAAATATGGAGGGAATAACTGGTGAATTAACCAACAGGAATTCATATTCATCCTTATCCAGTATTCCCTCCATAAACCACTCATAAATTTGCCAATCCAATTTTGTATATGCCTTGTAAACATCGTACTTTGATACTCGCAGGTAAGTGGATGCGTCATTAAGCAAATCCAACATACTGCTGCTATAGTCAGTTTGAGTCATAATAACAACTCCCCCACCCTTATCTGGCTTCATCACCCTATGTGAATCTGATGAGGTTAATTTTTGTAAACAAAACCTCTCACCATGGGTGAGGTTATCATTCCAGTTTTTACTATATTTAAAATGCCTCCTTAGGTAAGTTTCACATACCTGTTCAAAAATATGAATGTTAGGGTTAGACGGGGGAATAAAGGTACTTTTTCTTTTTAACAAAGGCGTGTAGTACATAGGTTGACTACCCTGATTAGAAAAAAAACATTTTTAAATTTAGTTCTCTGGAAAACAACTTCAAGGATACCAAAATTTTGGCTATATCGTGTTTAAAAGATGGAACAAAAGAAAATCCTTTGGCACATAAACTAACAAAATCATCACTAAGTGTTAGTTCACTATAATTGTAAATACAAAAATTCCCTTTTTTGATAATGTTAACTTGTTTTTCCTGTTCAACATATGTAGCGTCATTAAACACTTTGTTGAAAACATCATTCCTGCAACATGAATCAAAAATATCAGAACCTTTGTCAAAAGGTGCAACTATATCCATAGTATTGGAATTATTGTCAGCAATACCATCATTGATAATCAATAAAGAACACATAATGTCATTTGATATTGGAAGAAACTCATGGTTGTTACTTCCAAATTTGTCCTCATAATCTCTATGTACAATTTGATTGTGATGGTAAAGTTCACTTAATTGTGGCGTCTTAACCAGTTCTGTCTGTTTTGTTGATTGGTAGCCCTGCCCATGTTCAAATGAGCAGTTGTACCCACAAACTCTCTTTCCCGAATCCGTTCCGAACGCCTTAACGGTAGAGGCTCTAAAAAATCCCCCTGCTCGTCAAGCAATTCAGAATCTGAAGTGCCCTCTAGCAGTTCATCATGAATATTTGAGGCGTAAGATGTAGTACGCCCTTTAGGCGCATTCGATCTCATTTGACTGTCATAAAGCACTTTATAAGATTTAAAATGCGAGTACACTTTTTTCTCAGCATAGTCAAGCTTATCTCTATTGAGTTTGCTGAGTTTGATGTCAAGGCCTTTCTTAACAAATGTTTCAGCATCACTAAGTATACGTTCATATCTCTGCTTATTAAACTCAAACAGAAGGTCCTTAGTAATGTTATTGTTTAACACAGCAAGTTCATCTTTAAGCTTGACCAACTTATTAGTGTTATTACGTATAATAAGCTTCATTAAATCTATACCTGTATTGTCGGATAATGCCAGCAATTCTTGAAAAACCTCCGTATCTAATTCGAAGCCCATGGGTAACCTAAATACCCTTAAGCCCTTCGGCACCTGCTTCAATTCGATAGATCTTTCTAAAAAGATGTTATACATTTGCAGAGACTTAAAACGGCGCAACCCCTTCTCAAAATAAAGCAATTTGTCTCGTAAGAACCATTTCCAGCAGCAGCAGCGGGAGTCTCATCCCTTGAACACATCCTCGGAGGGTCTAACAAGTTCGAAAAACTAGTCTCTCGTTGATTGGATGAGCGAACCTGAGCTACGCCCATCTTGGCATTAACATTGCTTCCATTATTGTGAACAGCGCCAAGGTTCAATGCACTCGTAGATGGAGGTGTATGAAGAGTGTAAATGTCAGCAAGCGAATCCGTTAGCGTGACATCCAGGTTAACATCTGAACCTTCAGGATTCACAGTGTTCGCGCTGTCCGTACTCTTTGTTTGCAACATTTTAACAAGCTTCTGAGTAATATCAACATACTGAAGCAATAGCTGTTCCATGTGTACTGCCCAAAGAAAGACACCAATTTAACGCAAATTCTGGCTTAGCAAACAGATAGTTCAGTTCAATCCAACAACAAAAGCACAAAAGTCTTGAACAACAAACCAAGCAGGAATCCCCGTATAGCAGCGTCTTTAATTGAGAACAAACAGCAAAAATCCACAACTTAGCGCTTTCACCCTTACAATAAGGGCATCATCAGAGTTGTACACCATCTTAAAAATCACATGTTTATATACCAAAGTTAATAAACACACCCCCCTCAACAGCCAATAAAACCTGAGTAAAGTTTTTCAAAAGGACTTGATTGTACTATAATATATCTTCGTAAATTATTTAAAATGCATATCCAATTATTCTAGTGAAAAAAAATGTGATCTATATAATGATATGCGTTAATGTATTACAAATTTTAAAAACATTCGACATTACTGCAAAAATAAACTAAAATAAAATCTCTCAACATTCTTATAAGCAGTATGGTGTGTCCCAGATAAAACAGAGACACATCTTCAGGATGTTAAAGTTATGTGAACATATACAGTCCACCCCTATGATAAAACAAAACACACAACAACATAACAAAACAAAATCTATATGCTAAAGTGAACCTAACAAACATAACTCTTAATGATGTTGGTTAATATTAAATATAAAAAACATAAAAGGAAACAAAATTTTTTAACAATTGATCAGATCATCTGTGCTCTATATTTCAGAATGCTTGACAGTGAGATATATTCATTAATACCTGGTGACTTAGACGCATTTAATCTGAGCTGCCATAAGCATTCTTTAACTTCTAATAAAGTCTCAGCGTCCCCACCTTTCTCTCTGTAAGGTACCCTGTCAATTATAAAGAACAAAAATGTTTTGAAATTTTTACAACTAGTGCTATGTACATAAAGTGCATTTGTAGTTTTTTCACTAGAATAATTGGATATGCGTTTTAAATAATTTACGAAGATATATTATAGTACAATCAAGTCCTTTTGAAAAACTTTACTCAGGTTTTATTGGCTGTTGGGGGGGGGGGGTTATTAACTTTGGTATATAAACATGTGATTTTTAAGATGGTGTACAACTCTGATGATGCCCTTATTGTAAGGGTGAAAGCGCTAAGTTGTGGATTTTTGCTGTTTGTTCTCAATTAAAGACGCTGCTATACGGGGATTCCTGCTTGGTTTGTTGTTCAAGACTTTTGTGCTTTTGTTGTTGGATTGAACTGAAAAGTCTGTAGGATAACACCTGTAAGCAGTGGGTAGCCTTAGTAGTTTATGCTATATTGCTACTGTGTTATGTACCCAAAGGTTCTTGATTAAAATTTAAAAATAATCATTTTTGATTGACCCTAACCAGAATGATTTTTTTCATTCACATACTTGATTTCTATACTTATTTTGGATTTAAAATA
Source organism: Protopterus annectens (assembly GCF_019279795.1). Taxonomy (NCBI): domain Eukaryota; kingdom Metazoa; phylum Chordata; order Ceratodontiformes; family Protopteridae; genus Protopterus; species Protopterus annectens. The sequence goes on from NC_056737.1 coordinate 1,337,700,495, forward strand.
ATGCAGGAAACAACTGATTGTTTTAGCAATTCGAGTAAACGTCATAGACTCTCAAACGCAATAAGTTTATGACAGATATATTCAAATTGGAACTTATTTAATTCACATACTATACCCTGCTATTACAGAATATTCATTATCCACTTATATGAGGTAGCTGGAAGCAAATTTGTTTTTAGAGCAAGACAAAAGGATAAACTTCATTCCATTTTATGTTTTTTTTCCACGTTGGGACTTGTTTTCAATTGCCAACAGAACAAACTCTATTGTTAATTTTCTGAAGATCACCCATTTGCAGAACTAATGCTATTAGTTTCTTCTAGCTATGTGGTAATAGCTGCTCAGTGATCTGTCAACATGGTCATTTCTGATTGCACTTAGACCAAGTTAATGCGTGGAGCAGTGACAGTATGCTCAGAATCCAGGAAAAAAAAAATTTGTTAAGCACCTTTCTGATGTAAGAAATGTCATAACACATTTTGTGATGAATGGAGTGCAGTAATTATGGTCCATAATCGGAACATGATAAATCTGTAATACACTTCTGTAGCACGAGACCCAACTGTAACAGCCCTTTCAGAGGTGTGTAATACATTGTTAAATGCCCCTTAAGCACTGTTACAGTCGGGTCTCACCCAAAGGACATTCGTTCACTCTGAACTGTCCCTGAATATCTTTGCTTCTGCCCATGGAAATTTACAGATGTCAGTCTGTAAGGAGCTTAGAACAGTATTAAAAAAATGTCCCTGACTTTCGTCTCCAATTATATTTACATTTACATGCTGTCTGTGCGACAGCACTCACAGAGTACTTTACTGGCTTTCAAAGCTGTTAAAATACTTTGCACTTTTTGTTTTTTTTTACTTTTGTAACTGGTAGTACATATTTATTTATTTTATTTATTTTACATTTCTTAACCGGGAAATTCCGACCGGACCAGGTCCATTTTCAATGGAGGCCTAGGGAGAAAAGCTGCAGCATCAAGTTATACAAATACAGTACATCCAGCATAATACACAAAACAGGTTACATCATGTATGCTGAGCATAGTAATATAACAAGAAATTAATAAAAACACTCCAGGTAAAAGAAGATATAGACATAGTTAAAAGACAATGTCAGTTACGGTACATCCAGCATAATACACAAACAGGTTTTATCATATATGCTGAGCATAGTAATATAACAAGAAATTAATAAAACACTCCAGGTAAAAGAAGATATAGAACATGGGTAAAAAGACAATGTCAGTTATACATTGATAAGAGAAGAAATTTATCAAGTAAGATTATATAGTTAAAAGTACCCTTTCAGATGACCAAGCCTACAGGGAATCAGAGATCCAGCATGTGATCAAAGAGGAGTTCGGGGAGTTAATAGTAGAATGGGTAGGGTTATGTGATACAAGGGCATAACCAGGTACTAAGAAGGTGCAATTTGAGGGAGTTTTTGAATATGGATGTGGAGGGGGCAGTGGACATGGATAGGGGAAGAGAGTTCCAATTTCTGGCAATGGTGTGGGAGTAGAACGCTTTCCCTTCATTATTGTTAGCTTTGGTGATGGAGAGGAGAGATTTTTCACTGGATCTTAGGTACCGGTTTGCAGTATAGACAGTAAGTAGGTTGGATAATGAAGGGTTTTTTTCAAGATATTTGAGAATATTGTAGGCTGTGCCCAGCTGGTGATAGTTAAGTAGCTGTGGTAGCTCAAGCCATTTTAGTTCTTTTAGTGCAGCACAATGATGGGTTCTATAGGTTGACTTAGTAGCAAACTTGGCTATTTTATTGTAACATGATTCTAGTTTGTCTAGGTCACATTGTCTGATTTGGGTAAAGATTGGTGCTGTGTATAATAGAGTCGAGAGGAGGTGGCTTTGTGCAAGAGTGACTCTTGCTTTTTGTGAGAGAAAGGACTTATGCCTGTAAAGGAGCCTAGTTTTTTGTGTAGTAGTTTTATGGTATGTGAGATGTGAACATCAACGTGGAGATTATTATCTATTTCAATGCCTAGAAGTTTGGTGTGGTTAGAAGGGGAGATGGTGGTGCCATCCTTAGATGTTATGGTAAAGGAGAGTTTTTTTTTTTTATCTATTAGGGGTAAATAGTAGCAGTTTTGTTTTTTGGGATTTAGAATTAGTTGGATGCCTGATATCCATTTTTCTACTGAGTTAAAGGAATCTTGAGTGAGTGTATGTTGGGTGGTGGGAGATGAGGCTGAGCAGATCAGGGTTGAATCATCTGCATATTGTATGAGTGTGGCATGTTGTGTAGAGCTGTTGAGATTATTTGTGAAAATAGAGAACAATAGCTGGCCCAGTATAGAGCCCTGTGGGACTCCTATGGTGGTTGGAAGCTGTGTCGACAGAGTTCCTTTCCAATGGACTGATTGTTGCCTGTCAGATAGGTAGCTTCTGAACCAGGCTATAGCAGAGGAGGTGAAGGATAATGATGCTAGTGAGTCTAGTAGAATGGAGTGGGAGACCATATCAAATGCTTTTGAGAGGTCTAGGAAAATGGCTGATACATATTTGTTATCATTCCTGTGAAGGTTTATATAATTAGTGAAGGATAGAAGGGCTGTGGTAGTGCTGTGATGTGGACGGAAACCGTGTTGTGTGTTAGATAGTAGATTGTGTGTGTAAATGTCATCACTTGCAAGTGGATGCATTTCTCAAGAATTTTGGATAAGGGGCAAGGGATGGCAATAGGTCAGTAGTTGGAGAATTCGTAAGAATTACCTCCTTTATGGAGAGGAATGATGTGAGATACTTTCCAGAGTTTGGGTATGTAGGATTCTGGTATGGAGCGATTGATAAGGATGGAGACAGGAAATGATAGGGAGTCACTAGCCAGGTTTAGGTATGTAGCAGGTATGTTATCAGCTGCCAAAGTGGTTGGCTTTAGTTTTAGGAGGAGTTTTTTGATAGCTGAGGTGGGCACTGGTGATAGGCTAAAAGAGGGGCTGGTATGGGATAGGTTATGTTGTGATTGAGGTAGACTGTTTTTGGTTATTTGACTGGACAGGGATAAGACTGATTTAGTAAAATGGTTATTAAATTGAGAAGCTATGTCTAGAGTATTGTTAGTAGATCTGGGTGCTGGAGTTGTGGTTTTGCCTGGCTTTTGTAGGGAGTTAATGGCATGCCAGAATTTTTGTGGATTATTTGAATATTTCCATTGAGTGCTAAGAAAATAGTTTTATTTGTTTACTTTGGATTCAGCCTTGGCCTTGTTTCTAAGCTGTTGATAGTATTGCCTGGAGCTAGGGGTTTTGTCAGTTTTCCAGAATTTCCAGGCTTTATCTCTAGCTTTTAGTAAGGCTCTGGTGTTCCTATTTAGCCAGGGTGCGTAGTTGGCTTTAACTCTGATCTTTCTGCTGGGAGCTAGACTGTTAAGGATGTTAGAGAAGGTAGTAAGTAGATAAAAATCCATTCAGCAGAAAGAATTATAAGACCCAATCACAACCCTGTATGTTAAGTACCTTTCAGTCCAGTGCAGCTCTAGTTTCATGTTA
>NC_056737.1:1337711508-1337874008 GCF_019279795.1 Protopterus annectens
AGTATTTGCAAACAGTTTATTGATTTGTGTTGTTGCTCAATAAGAAAGTAACTCAGAAAATTATTGCTGAGATGAAGATCACAATTATTACTCATCTTCTCTGAAATAAAAATACAAAAAAAAAATAACATCTGACTTGTATCAATTATTTAAACTTAGAAACTGCCCCTCATAAAGTGGATCTCAATGCTAGACTAAATGTGAGACATCCTAAGTAGAACTGATATTTCATACACTAACTCAGATACTGCAGGGTCAGTGTTTGAACCTAATATAGTTACAGGCATACCTATCTGTGAAGCAACTCTTTCTCCACCAACAGCATATCTTGAAGTTAACACAAAATGCAGTAGGAATATTGTTTGTGAAAAAAAAAAATTAAAAGACATGCCATGCCATAGGGGTTTACAAAATATTCCTAACTTAGTAGAAAACACAGGAATCCAAGACAACCAGAATACTAAATCAGAAGTACCAAAAAAAAAAAAATAAAAATAAGAATTTAACAGGGAAATTATAAACTAGTTTAGCAACTACTGATGATCTCTACTTCAGTTGTATTAAGCCTAACTCCAACAAAGTGAAAACTAAGAATACTTATGTGTCCAATACAGAAAAATCACCAAAGACAGGTATAAATAATACGGTTCTCATCCCTGGAGATTCAATGCTAACATATATATGCAGACAGTTGTGTAACTTAGATAATGCCAAAATGACAGTTACATCACTTTCAGGTTTGAACTCACTTGAAATTCAGAAATGACTTGAAAATCAACTTTATAGCAAGATTAACTAAAAAATCTATTTTTGTTCATGCAGAAACTAATGACCTTAGAGATACACCTCTGAATCATGAGAAAAACACTCATGTGCAGACTTTAGACATTCTTAAATCTAATAAAATTGGACTAGTTTTTAGTGATAGCATTCTTTTGATTGGATGCAATGATTACCAGTACACAAAATCCTAAAAGTACAAGACTTAGCTAACAGCTGAGTACAATTCACTCAATCAAACTACCTAAATAATGAGAGGATTGTCTACACAGTTGCCATATGTTTGCATTTAATGGAATATATATGAGTTACTATGTAATAGGCTTTTTTGGAGAAAATGTCTGACCATATTCATTTTTTTTTGGATTTCAATAAAAATAAGACCACATCACGGGGAAACAAAATACTTTATAACTATCTGAAAGTTTATTATTGTAATGATCACAGTATAGGAAGTAAGTGTCTCAAATTACAGTCCATAATAAAATTGGAGAATTTTATACTGGTAGTAATTGTAGAAGAATGGGGCTATCATCTTTTCAGGTTACAACAAACTCAAATGTCTCTGAAATGACTAAAATGAGGGAGGTATATGCTTACTGATTTGTGAAAATGTACCCTCACACTTGACTTCCACAAATAACTCTCTTAAAACATTAATTGTGGATATTCAAGGAAGAAAACAGGGATGACATAGCAAGAATAATGACCAGGTACAAAAGTATCTCCACGAGTCCTATTAAACATCATGAATTTTTAAATAACTTAGACAAAATAATAATACAGTTCTAACTGATGATCTTCGCTATCCTAAGATTGATTGGGAAAACTGTTAGGCAAATTCACTATTTGAGAGTTAATTTTTGGATATCCTTCTTTTCATTGTTATACACAATTAGTTAAGGCCAAGACTAAGGAGTAACAACGTATTAGATATGATGACGACCAATAGCTAGCATCTCATTAAAAACATAAACGTTGACTCTTCTTTGAGAATCTGGTCACACTCTATCACCTTTGAAATACAGAGATATTTATCATTTTTAATAAGCAAAAATATATAATTTTGGTAAGACAGACTACCCTTCTGCCAAGAAATTCTTGAAATATGCAAAATGGACTAATATGATTCTATTAAAACAGAAGGACTCTGGGTACACTTTGCAACAGAATATAGTCAGTGTTAGCATTGCCATAGTTATTAAGGTATGTACCTCACTGACACAAGGTACATGCCTTTCCTCTCACCCTTAGTGACAGTCTGGTTATTGGCTAAACATGTAATAGACTGCTGACTGATTGTCTAGTATTTACTTATGATCTAGAGGTAATTGCTGATAAAGGCAAGGTACATGGTTTGATTCTTACTTTTGGTCACTGTTTGGTTATTGGTTAGGTATGTAATGGTGTGCTGACAGATTGCCTAGTATTTACTTATAATCTAGAGGTGACTGCTGATGAATTCAGTTTGTATTTCACCAGTAAAAATAAAGCAAATACATCTGGAAGTATGCTAGTCCATCAAAACCCTTTAACACGAAACAATCTTTGTCCAACAGCGACTTCTGAATCTGTTTCTGAAGCAGTGAAGAAAATTACTAAAAACACATCTGTGCATCTAGACTTGGTCCTTGGAACATTATTAACAACTCTTCATGATGAATTAAAACAATTCTGCATATTGCCTTCAACAACTTACTGATAACCAGGACAGTCCCTAAAATTCTGAAAACATCTAATATGACACCCATATACAAAAAAGGTAGTAAACAAGACTTTAAGAAGTATAGACTCATCAGTCTGACTTCATTACTTGGAAAAATGTTATGAAAGATGTATTATAGATTGTTTTCAGTATAATGATAGCAACATAGCACAATGTGATATTTACCATTGTGGCTTTGTGAAAGGGCGATACACCCTGGTGTTTTATGATAGAGCAATAGCTATGGATTGTGGCTTGTATAAATGGGAGTTATTTTTAGACCTTGAAAAAGCACTTGCTTCATTACCTCATAATGGCATCCATCATTATCTCCTAATCTGCTAGATTGACTCCCGATTAACTGGTGGGACTCAAATAATGGTTATACAGGGAGACATTTCAGGTAAGGTACTGTTGTGGCCAGAGTTTTTTAAGGTCCTGTACTAAGACCAACTTTGTTTTATCTAGTATTTGCTGTAATTCAAAGAGATGAAGAAGGTAGATAGGAGTATAAGGAGATGAGGAGCATGGCAAAGAGAGAGGTGGTGAAGGCTAAGGATAAGGCATATGGAGAGTTGTATGAAAGGTTGGACACTAAAGAGGGAGAAAAGGACCTGTAACCCTTGGCTAGACAGAAGGACTGAGCTGGGAAAGATGTGCAGCAGGTAAAGGTGATAAAGGATAGCAAGGGAAACATACTCACAAGCAAGGAGAGTGTGCTGAGTTGTTGGAAAGAGTACTTTGAGGGCCTGATGAATGAAGAGAATGAGCGAGAGAGAAGGTTGGATGATGTGGGGGATAGTGAATCAGGAAGTCAAACAGATTAGCAAAGAGGAAGTACGGACAGCATTGAAGAAGATGAAGAATGGAAAGGCTGTTGGTCCAGATTACATACCAGTGGAAGCATGGAGATGCTTAGGAGAAATGGCAGTGGATTTTTTAACCAGATTGCTTAATGAAATCTTGGTAAGTCAGAGGATGCCTGAGGAGTGGAAAAAAGTGTTTTGGTACCTATTTTTAAAAATAATGGTGATGTGCAGAGCTGTAGTAACTACAGAAGGATAAAACTGATCAGTCACAGCTTGAAGTTATGGGAGAGAGTGGTAGAAGCTAGGTTAAGAAAGGAGGTGATGATTAGTGATCAGCAGTATGGTTTCATGCCAGGAAGGAGCACTACAGATGTGATGTTTGCTCTGAGAGTGTTGATGGAGAAATATAGAGAAGGTCAGAAGGAGTTGCATTGTGTCTTTGTGGACTTAGAGAAAGTATATGATAGGGTGCCTAGAGAGGAGTTGTGGTATTGTATGAGGAAGTCAGGAGTGGCAGAGAAGTATGTAAGAGTGGTACAAGATATGTACGAGGGTAGTGTGACAGTGGTGAAGTCTGCAGTGGGAGTGACAGATGCATTTAAGGTGGAGGTGGGATTACATCAAGGATCAGCTCTGAGCCCTTTCTTATTTGCAATGGTGATGGACAGGTTGACAGACGAGATCAGACAGGAGGCCCTATGGACTATGATGTTTGCAGATGACATTGTGATCTGAAGTGAGAGTACGGACCAGGTTGAGGAGACTCTGGAGAGGTGGAGATATGCTCTAGAGAGGAGATGAATGAAGGTCAGCAAGACTAAAACAGAACATGTCTGTGTGAATGAGAGGGAGGATAGAGGAATGGTGAGGATGCAGGGAATAGAGTTGGTGAAGGTGGATGAGTTTAAGTACTTGGGATCAACAGTTCAGAGTAATGGTAAGTGTGGAAGAAAGGTGAAGAAGAGACTACAGGCAGGCTGGAATGGGTGGAGAAGAGTGTCAGGAGTGATTTGTGACAGACGGGTACCAGTGAGAGTGAAAGGGAAGATCTACAAGAGGGTAATGAGACCAGCTATGTTGTATGGGTTGGAGATGATAGCATTGACAAAAAGGCAGGAGTCAGAGCTGGAAGTGGCAGAGTTAAAGATGTTAAGATTTGCACTGGGTGTGACAAGGATGGACAGGATTAGGAATCAGTATATTAATGGGTCAGCTCAGGTTGGAGGGTTTGGAGACAAAGTCAGAGAGGCGAGATTGCATTGGTGTGGACATGTGCAGAGGAGGAATGCTAGGTATATTGGGAAAAGGATGCTAAGGTTGGAGCTGCCAGGTAAGAGGAAAAGAGGAAGGCCTAAGATAATGTTTATGGAAGTGGTGAGAGAGGACATGCAGGTGGTTGGTGTGACACAGTAATATGCAGAGGACAGGAAGAAATGGAAACAGATGATCCGCTGTGGCGAAGAACAACTGTTGGATCAGCAAATATGTAGATGATGCAAAAGCAGGCTTCATTTAGTTTAAAAAGATGATTTGAATTGTTTAAACATTAACTTAAAGGCAATGGTAACCCTGGCAAATACAACTAGTTTACACTTTAGTAGTAATAAATGTAATGTTCTTTGGTAAGTCTGTCCCTAGTTATTCACTTAAACGTTATGATTCTGTTTTAGAGGAAGTGACAGTTTATGAAGATCTAGGAATAAATATGACATCAAAAGTCATATTTGACAAACATGTTCATGCTGTTTGATGGACATGTCCATGGTGGTGCAGCAGTAGCGTTGTTGCCTCACAGCAAGAGGTTCTCCCGTTCGATTCTCAGCTGAAGTGCAGGGAGTGCCTTCTGTGTGCAGTCTGCATGTCCTTCCCGCGGTTGGGTGGGCATTCGAAAGACATGCATAAATGGGCGTGCCTTTGTTGAAGGTTGAACGTTGAGCTGGCACCTAGGCATTTGTGAAAGTCTACTGCCAATCATTAGCAGACCGGAGTTCCGCTGTGGTGACCCCTAACCAGGAAAAGCCGAAAGACAACAACATGTTCATGCTGTTTGATGCAAAGGTATGAGCCAACTTGGCCTAATTCTGAAACTGATTATATTAAGGGATGAAATTCACTTGGTAAGCTTATTTAACATTTTATTCACTTTTCTTTAGAATATAGTAATTCTTTTTTGTATTTACTAGAATGGGCATTTTATAAGGTTTGACTCCATACTGTGTAGGTTTACCATAAGAATATCACCTGTTAAAGGGCTTAAATATATAGGAATATGTACAGAACCTAACTTATTTACACTTCATTGCAGATACTGCCAGGCTAACTGTATGTTCACCTATAAAGCATTTAACATCAAATTACTGCAGGCATTGCTTAACAAGAAAGTTTACCATTAGAGCCACAGATTGTTTGTTTTGTTGAAATAAGGTTACATTCTTGGGGGACTCCATTCTGCTCCCCCTCACTTTACACAGGCTCATTCCATTCCCCTACCCTACCCTAGCCCCGATTCCCACCTACCCCCTCTATCTCTGGATTTAAACACCCACAAGTCCACTCCCATAGCCATAGCCAATCACAACACATATCTAATATAAAATCCACAACCAATATGAGCTGACATAATATAATTAATTTGCTATTGCTACTGTACCAAGTAAAGTAACTTATCCTTACTTATGTCTCAAGCATTTTAATTGATTATATCCTATTAGTAGTTATATTATATACATTTAAATTGACATTAACTAGTGCTGTGTTAATCACTCTCCTCTACTTTCTTGCCTTTCTGACCAAGCATAAAACTTTCCCAGTACTAAAATATATCTTACCCCCTATGCACATCTACCCAACAAATCCCTAGCCCATGTTTTCCTTGCAAAATCACCTAACCTATACTGCTCATCCGCCATAGATTTATTCAGCAACAGATACATAAAACTGAACTATTCAAGTATCAGGGCACCAATAAACCAAGGCACTTACTTTGGTTATACTCTTTCCTGCACAAAAGAACTACTCAATCAGTCAGTGTATACATTCACCTAAACCCTGGCCCACTCCATCAGTAACTCTACCCTGACCAAACTGCACCCCATGCCCACACTACTAACACACATTTATCCTCTAAGCATAACTTCCACATGCTAAATATGAACCTGAGAAGCATACACAATAAAATCCACAATAGCCATGCATACCTCACTGTCCACTCATTGCTGCAGAAATCTGGCTAAAGCCAGAAATGCCTGATAATGACATCACCCCTCCAGAGTTTAATATAATCCATATTGATGCAATAAACAAGCAAGCAGAAGACATTGCAATTCTCTATAAAAACTCCCTAACTATAACCCTACTTAAACAAGAGATTCCAAAATTTAACAATGCTGAGATCATTTTAGCAGCACTAAAAATTAGTAATGGAAAAACAATCTGCATCTTAGCTTTATACATTCAATCAGGTGACAACATCAATACTGCTGAAAATCTCCTTCACTGGATATCTCATAATGTCAAGTATGAAACCCTCATCCTAGAAGATTTAAACATAGACTGACAGCTTATAAACAGTACTATCCCAACAGAATCCATAAATGTATATGGCTTTATTTCATTAAATTGATCCCCCACAAGAATATGCAAAAACTCCAGGAGACAGTTGACCTTAGAATAGGTGTTCACCAATAAGCCAGATAAAGTAATTGCATCTGGATGCCTATTGGACACCATAAATGATTACCTGTCAACATATGCCTTTAGAAGATATAATAGCCAGGACAAACAAATTATATACAAATAAATGTGAAGTTCAAGCAAGTTCAACAAAGATACCATTAATGAAACATTCTCGCAGTATAACTGGAATATGTAAGAATTGATAGGACTGTAAAATACTGGAATGAACTTGAAATAACTGTAAGAAATGGTAATGAGACTGGAATGAATGAATGTCTTTATCTTTTAATTACCCAGAACTGTGCTGAACACATGCTAGTCTCTCCTTTATGTGCCAAATCTTCTTGTACTTTTCAGAATAAAAGTATGCATACACTGTAGTTCATGTAAGAATGTTTTATATGTACAGTGGAGGTAGATGTCAACAATATCTAAATCAAATCTTAATGTCCATAGCCTCTGCACTCATTATATTGTCCATTAAGTCTCTACTCAGAATGTCAAATCTTACTGTCTTTGATAACAGTGCCGATAATTATGTCCATAGTTTCTGTACTCATATTCCTTTCCTCCTGAAAAATATAACTAATATTCTGGAATTCCTGACTTCTGCACTTGCTCTTGAGTGTCTGTATCAAAAGTCTGAAGACTGAACTGCAATGACTTTCTGTTTATCAGTCCAAATGAACTAACTGTGTCCGAAGTATCTCCTAAAAATACAAAAAAATGTGTAAATTTTTGCACGCCTCTTTAACCTTGGTTTCCAAACCCTGTATCATTTAAACAAAATCTCTTTGGACTCAATGTACTGCACATTCTGTTAGCATTTTATTCTTATCAGTATTTTTGACTTAAGATTATTTTCACTGATTGAAAGTGCATTGACTGAAACCATATGCAAAATTTGAAGGCTTGCTTTAATATGGCTGCATTTCTCAACTTATGCAAAGAGAATTCTGTATTTTTGTCTTTTTAAATGAAACCTACCTCAGGTTATGTCATAACTCATCCATGTATAGATCCTTTCTTATATTTCTGTTACTACTGTATGTAGTCGACTTCATAAAAATGCTTATAATGTCTATATCACTGTTAAAATTGTAAATTGTTTGTATTTGTCATAAGACTGTGGAGCTTTTCTCTCTGGGCCTCTGCTGAAAATGGACCAACAACCCAGATGGACTTCCCCAGTAAACAAATGCAAAATAAATAAATATCCCCAATCTTACAGAATATACTAAAATATATGCCTCTAGACTCTGAAGTCATCTACTTCAATGGCATATTCCTAAAAATCCTTAATGACTTAACTCAGGTCATAAATAAAATAGTCAAATTTATCCCTGCACCATGGCTAACTAAGGAAACAAAACAACTAACTAGAATGTGACAAAGCATGGAAAAAAAAACTATAAACATAAGACTCAAAATTCAGTACAGGTATTTAAACACCTAAGAAACTTTACTAAACTCCATGCCAAACTAGATAAACAAACCTACTCTAATAACCTCCAACATAAACATCAAAAAATTCCTAAACGTTTTGGTCATCCCTAAGTAAGTTACTGCACTCTGGCCAAACTACCATCCCTTTCCCAGCAACCAGTAACTGTTCTAAATCAGTCTCCTCCCAGCTTAACTACTTTATACACACTATCCTGTTTTTAGTTAACATTGATCCTGCTACTTATATCTCTATATCTCTGCTATCAACAAATCCAAATCTATCCCATCACTTCAATCTTAACCCATACCTGTCTCTACTATAAAAAAAGATTATTTGAAACCCACCATCTTGACTGCTGACAATCTCCCAGCAGCATACCTAAAAATGTCTGCTGATACCATTGTTTTCCCCATCTATGTACTGGTAAATAGGACCACATCTGAACAATATGTTTCTGCCATCTGGAAACTTTCCTATATTATTCCATTACATGAAGGGGGTAAATCAACTGACTTTAACAATTATAGACTGATAACTATCCTCTCACCACCTTCAAAAATACTTAAAGAGTGCATCCATACACAACTCATACAATATCTTAGCTCTAATAACCTACTTTCCAAAACACAGCATGGTTTATGACGCTACCACAGTACAACTGTTACATTTTACTAACACTATAAATTAACTTAGAAATGATGACAAACTTGTGTCAACAATGTTTTTAGACTTATCTAAAGCATTGGACACAGTATCACATCAACATTTACTCTCTGACCTTGCTTCTGTTAGACTTTTAAATACCCCCTTACATAGTTCCTTAGCTATCTGTCTGATAAAAAGCAAGCAGTCAAATGGCACCAGGATTATTCCCCACATCATCCTGTCACCACAAGACTCCACAAGGGTCAGTCCTTGGACTACTCCTCTTTAATATATTTATAAATAAACTCTATACTGCCATACAACATGGAAGTATTGTCGAATATGCCAAAGATTAAGCATTAATATATGCAGTCCTGACTCTCTACATTCTCCAGGAATTTACTCAAAGATCTTTTACCTCTGTAGAAACTTGGATAAAAAAATTCACATTTGCTCTTTAACCCTAAGAAAACAAAACTAATGCTCTTCACCCCAAAACAATTTAACAACCAGCAATCTTTTAGCAAAGATCATTAAAACAGAAAATAACTGCACACAGTAAACTCTTAGTTGTCATTGATGAAAATGTCAAATTTGACTACAATATTTTACAAACCATAAAAAAGACCAGTCAGAAACTGGGATCCTTCTGCAGAGCCAAACAATACCTTACAGACTCAGTCTCAGTCCTCCTTTACTTATTACCTGTCCAAACTAACCTAAATAAAACTCTTGAATCCAAACTAGCCTTTTGCTATAATAAAATTGATAAATTTGTCACTAACCCAGCACATAGAACCAACCACTGTCAAGGCTTGAGGCAACTTAATTGGCTTGAACTAAGCAACTTCCTATAACATTCACAATTAGTATCTACATATAAACTTATTTGCTAACCAAACAAATGCCCCACACAAAAAAATATCTTATTGCCATACTTGCCTTCAAGAGTCTACTGCTCTGCTGACAAGTTCTTATTAAATCAACTATGTCTAATAACTCAGTCAGAGACTCACCCCAGTCCTGCTACATCTCTAAAATATGGAAAACCATCCCAGAACATATCAAACTAACTGACAAAGTACCACACTTTAAAAGCCTGCTCATCCAACATCTGAATAAATGCTGGTCATACTCACAATCATCATCAGGTTCAGTCTCCAATATCTCATAATTTCTTCCATCTTTTTCCCCATCATAACCTTTTCCAATCATAATTTTCTCTTTCTGTATCCTTTTTCTCACTTCATCTAAATCTCTTCTAACTTCTTATCTCCTCTACCTCACTCTAAGCTCTAGCTATACTCTGAAAATGTCTGTAAATTCTTGCAACGCTTACCTAGAAACACCCTTTGCTACAAAGTTTTCCCTTCTGAAGTATACATTTTTTTTTACTTCCTGCAAGAATTTAGAGCTACCAGAACTGTATAACACTTTTACATATTGATGTAAATACTTTACTGGATATATCTGTCATAACTGTTTTTTTTTTCCTGGAAAATTTAATTGCTGTTTTTTCTGAGGACTGTCTAAATTCACTTGTTAATATAAATGAATTGTGCTGGAACTTTTCCTCCCAGGCCTCCACTGAAGATGGGCTTTGCCCAGTCAGACTTTCCCAGTCAACAAAGACAAATAAATAAACAAAATTGTACCTCTGTGTTTATACTCACAAAGAAAACAACACAAATTTCACTACTGTCCTCAGTTAAATGTAATAAAGTGGTTCATATTTGACTCAGATGAAGTCAATCATGTGGAACAACTTCCCTGTTAATATAAATAAGCCTGATACAAGAGACCATTTTAAAAAGAATTTAGAAAATTGGGTGGGAAACCTAGCTTTTGATCTAATCTAGAAGGACTCAGAGTTCCTCGATGCCCTTCAGGCTTGAACACTGGATTACTACACTCATGAACTTATGAACCTCAGTCTCCTAGACCAAATATATTTTCTTGGAGTGATTATGTGCCACGGGCATAAATCTCTATCAACAAATGAATACTATACTTTGACAAAACAGGCTCTTGTTCCGGAGTATTCCCTACATGCGGAATAAACTACTCCTGAATATTAAGCAAAGCAATAGCCCAGCTACATTTAAAGCTAACCTGCATAACTGAATAGACATTTACAAATTCTCTCTAGGCCTGTTTAGTGTGTTCTTCTTGAGGCAGAATATATCTCTTGATGTTGGATATTCTGGCCAAGCTGTTAATTGTGTGATGGCTAACTGCCTAGTATCCATCTTCAAACCTATGAAGAACAGAGTCAGAGTATTGCTCAGTAATGCACAAAGTCAAAGAAGGAAGATGATTGAGCCTGAACTACGAATAGTGATATGTAATGAGTTGTGTGACATTTGGATGTGGGTCTATGTTCGTGCATCGAAAAATATTACATCAAACGGCTACTAATCGAACATTAAACAGCAAAAGTTTAAGATTCAGAACATGCTTAAGAGCAAAAAATAATTAATTGAATGGCCATAGCTGGCCAACAACCAGGAATTACCATGATGCATAAAGTAAGTAAGAGAATTTTTAAAAATTTGCCCTATTCCTCAATGTAGTTTGATCTTGTAATTGGTATATATAGTTAGGGGTGTGTGGGGGGCAGAACTCCCCACCTTGGTTGGTTACTTTTGCGATGTTGACCAACTACAGCCATTCAATTAATTATTTTTTTGTTGTTAAGTTTTTTTAGAATGTTAAACTTTCCCTGTTTAAGATTCAAGTAGTAGCCATTCACTGTAATGTTTTTTCAATATGTGAACATAGACACTTTGGATGCTTGTTGTTTGTGAAAAATGCTTAGTGAAAAAAAAAAACAGAATGAATGAACTTTCAGCCTTCATGAGGTACATAGTTAGATTGCATGATATGCAGCTTCCTGTAGCTCATCAATTACCATTTAGACCTGTATGCTATACACTGACTCCATGTAAAATACAGGAGAAAAGATGGTTGTGAATATAATACAACATGTCATGACCTTGCCTTGTGGACTGTGTCTGACGCAGTTGATTGTTTACCATTGTTGGTCATTTGAAGTATATTTGGGGTTCCTTCATTTATCCTCCAAAATTTTGACAATGCTAGTAGTTGTACAGATAAATTTTACATTGACCTAGAAAACTATATAAATCTGTCAGTCCCTAGCAAAACTAAACAACAAAGTAAGGGGAAAAAGCAAATCAAGCTGGTGGTCCACATATATAAATAAACAGTACAATAAGAGGGCGAAGGTCATTGGAATATATAAAGCAAAACTAAAAACCCACCAATCAAGGTCAATATCAAAAGGTTATCCAATGCACTGAAAAATACCATCAGGAAAACTAAGGTTTCCCATGAACTGAGGCTGGGATCAGAAGCTAAGGATAATTACAGAAACGTCTTTACTTATATCAGGAATTAATGAAATAGCATGCAACATTCATCTGAACTTATTCAAAATGGCACGACTTACTCTGATCCAGTAGACTTCGCAAATATACTGGCAAATAAATTCAGTGCTACTTTTCTTCCAGAGATGTCTATATAAAACCCACATATACTTAAGGATATCAAACTCCCAATCATCACAAAATAAGTCTTGTTAAAAGTACTTTCCAAAACAAAAAATACATCCTCAGTGGGACCGGATACCAGGTTGGCTGCTAAACCGCAGTAAACATGTACTGGTAGACACTCCAACAACCATTCAACCTGAGCTTATCCACTGGCTTAGTCTATGGGGTTTGGTGCAAAGCAGTTGTGATGCCCTTTCTCAGCGAAAGCCCTACCATGGATTCTGGGAATTACAGACTCACCAACCTTGCAAGCCTCATCTGCAAGGGCATGGAAGTACATAATGGACCTGATAAGCTGCAAAATACAAAAAAAATCTTATAAGACCAGACCTCCAGAAGTTTGGTTTTGTTAAGTGTAGATCATGCCTAATGAATCCGGTAAATATTTTTGAGAAGGTAATGCAAACAATGTACATACTTTGACGTCACCAAGGCTTTTGATACATTACAATGTAGCAACATTATCAACAAGTAAAAATGCGCTTCATATTGCTCCGTGTAGTTTAATGAATAGATAGCTGGCTGGGGGATACAGCTCACATTGTGAAGGTGCCAGGTATGTCCTCAGAAAGCATGAAGGTAACCACCGAGGTACCATCCATACTGGGACCTCTGCTATTTGGCATATACTTCTCTGGTCTCAAAATCAACAGTTAATGACTGTGGTAAACAAAGTTTGGAGATGATTGTAAACTAGGTGTTATGCTTAAAGCCATTTCTGATATGCAGAAGCTACAACATGAACTTACTCGTACTAAGAGCTGGTGCATTAAAATGGGTTAAAAAATGCTCAAAATAAAATATTGTTGCATTTGGCAAAAAAAAAAAAAAAAAACTCTACCCAGGTTATAGTATAAGAAACACCCCACTACAAAATAAAAATATTGTGAAAGACCATCGAACATGGTTAGATAACTCCCTCTCCTTTGATTGTCATGTTGCAACAGTGGTTGGGAAATCCTTCTATCTGGCAAAAGTAATTGCAAAGGGTATTTCCTCAAGGTCCCAAAATGTTCTTACCCCTCTGTATTCTGCATGGATCTTGTCAATCATAAGAATACAATGTCCATTTTGGAATGTATCATATGAAATTTATCTAGCATTTGGAGAGACCACAAATGTTCAGGATAGAAAAAGTTCATGGGCCTAAAGGACCTGGTCTATTAAGGCTGGATGACTTGTCCATGTATTTAATGACCTATAGATGCCTTAGGGTAATCTGTGCCTTACTTTCTTGCAATTAGGGATCCTGCAGTCCAAGACCTCTTATTCTTCCACAAATCAAACAGTCCCTTGAGCCCTAGAACAAGAGATCTGAAACCACTTCCCCAATGAACAAATTGTGATGGAGAGACAGATTTGTCATGTATTGACAACCCCATTTTTTAGAATAAACTTCATCTCCCAGTAAAGCACAATGACACACTATCTTCTTTTAAGTAGGAATTAGGCAGTTGGATGAGTATTCATAAGTGCAACCCTAGTATAACTGGCCCATCACTCCTTGAAAAAAGTAAAGAACTAAGGGTGGGTACTGACCAGACGTCAATGGCTATATGGCCCAGTTGCCTTGTCCATTCTATGGTGCTATGATTCTATGACTATTATGCCATCTGCCATCTGACACCTACAATGGGTTGACTAGGGGAGTGTTTGATCCTTATGCATCATACATTTGGCTGTCAATGAAGTGGCATTTGAGAAGGAGTGTGATGCCTCCATATGGATAAATATATGGATGTATGTGTGCATGTATGGAATAAATTGTGGTCTGGGGTTATAATAAATGAAATATATTGTATCAGTACTGCTGTTTCATTTACTTGTGATGCATTGTTGGTGTTAAACTGAATACATATAGTGCAGGTGTTGGACTGCACCAAAGATGTATCTTTCTTTCTTTCCTGTTCATAAGTTTCATGGACAGGATATTTAAACATAGCCATGTTTTCGAGGGTTGGTGCCTGGCTCCATGTCTCAGATGGATGGAGCCCTTATTGTGTCCCAGACAATTGGGGTTCATTTAGTAGACCTTCCACTGGAGAAGCCAGATAGGTAGTGAGAGAAGTAAAGGGTGTGGTCCACACACCTCCCCGGGGGGGGGTGAAAAGGGTACATGGCACTCAGTAGTACATAGAGAAATGTGATTTCTCCTGTTGTAACAGGGGAAAGCATTTCCCATGCTTGAGGCATTGTATGTCTCCTTTGGCTCTGCAAGCTGGATGCCTGCAGGGAATGTAGGACTTACTTAGGATGGAAAACCCTTGAACCACCCCTCATGGCTGTCTGAAAAACATTTTCTCCTGCTGTGGTTGACCCTCATCTCAGTGATGGGATTGAATGGACTGACTGGCCAGAAGAGGGATGATGGTCTCCTGGCAATGGTGGCAAAGTTTGTAAAAAAAAAAAAGTTTTGGACGGTGTGTAGCTTGGAGATATGAAAGAATGCATATTGTTGTTTACAGACAATGAGCTGCCTTCTTGATTTCAGGTGACTCTGGTCTCCATCTTGGAGTAGAACCATTTGATGCTGAGTGGGAAGTGTAGGGCTTTAGAAGCAATGCCTGTATATCAGAAGTATCTTCCAGAAAAATAATGGAGTGCTCTTTGCAGGTAAGAGGAGAACAGTTACCCGAAGTAGAGGAGTTTAGGTACCTTTGTGTCTGAATTACCTATTAGGGCTAATGAAACCAGAAGTTTTATCAGTGGATGAGAACAACAATGGCATACTGCATTAGTTGCAGTGGTCTGTAATATTACCCTGACAGCTGAATCATATGACAATGTTTTCGGCTTATGGGTCAGTCTGTGTTCCTGCCCTCATATATAGTCACAAGCTTTGGATAGTGAACCAAAAGGACATGACAACATGGATTTAAGTTGTGGAAATGAGGTTCTCTCATAAGGTTAATAGATTCAAACTCCATAAAAGTGAGATGATTGGTAAGCCATGAAAATTTCTGTGTACACCAACTGAGACAATGGGTTGGGAGGTGTCACTGGATGCAATTTGCACCCTTTGCGAGGATATCCCAAAGTTCGCATTTATAGGTTCTGTAGAAATCAAGGATTGCTGGAAGAAAGACATTAGGCAGAGACCAGATATGCTAGAGAGCTTATATTGCTCATGTATTGGGTTCCTAGGAGCATTGTAGGATCCCTTCGGATGAAAGAGGGACTGCTGATTGTTGCTGTGCCTAGAGAAGTACTATGGAGATCTTTATGAGGACTTATGTATTAGAAAGTATAATCATCAGCTTGCATTCGAGTAAACTATGGAAGGCCTCTTGCTGTCATGCCAATTTGCTTACATTTACACATGCACTGTACCACAGGGCATCATAGTATCATGACCCAAATGTAGCATAAAATATGCTAGCATTGCAAGATGGTGTTAAGGTGTGAAAGATGGCATGAAATGTGTGTAGGAGATTTGTGCTGCCTAACTATGAAAACAGCTTTGTTCTTTAGCACATCCATCTGTTACAAATGTAACATAGCTTTTCCCACATCTCCTTAAGGGTCACTGACCTATTCACACATGCTCAATGCATTTTGCAGCAGCTCATGTGAGTGCACAAGAACAGGAGTGTCTCAGCATTTCTTGGCCCATAGGCACAACACTTAGAAAAAAATATTTAGTAACATTCATCAGGTGGTGCCCAATTAGTTCATAGGTTCATAGGTTGGTACTAGGTTATCGGCCCTACGGCCTATACAAGCCTAGCCAAAACACTTCCCTGGCTATTTCTTCCCACGCTATTTACTTCCCTGGAGCCCTGTCTAGAAGGGCGACTGACGTGATCCCCGGGGTGAATTTTCTTTCTCCCATCCAATCATCAAGGTTCCTTTTGAAGAGGGCCAAAGAGGTGCTCTGCTTGACATATATGGGCAGTCTATTCCAGAGTCTGGGGAGTCTCTGGGTCAGGAACCTATCCCTCCAGCATGTTTTGTTTATTGTGATTACAAGATTTAGATCCCTGGAGTGTGTGGCTCTGAGGGATTGGGATTTCTTTAAGTGTAGCATGTCCAACAGCTCTGGTTTGACATGGCCTTATATGTTAAGCAGAGATTGCCTTGGAGTAGACGATATGCGACAGAGTATAGCTGGAGTTTTTTAAGGCGGTCAGCATAGGGCATCTGCTTTAGGCCTGTGATTATTTTAGTGAGGTATTTATGCGGCCTTTCCAGTTGTTGCAGATGTCTTGAGAGGTACATGCCAAATGGGGAATTGTATTCTATAACAGGTCTAATGAGGGATGAGTACAGTGGGACAATGGCCTTCTTTTTTCTGGATGAAAAGCCCTTAGTGATGAGGTGTGCCATATCAAAGGATTTCCTGACTGTTGGGGCGATGTGGTTATTGAAGGTGAGTCCACTGTCCACCTGTGACCTTAAGTCTTTTATCACACTTTCGGTGTTTAGTGTACTGCCACCTATGTGATAATTCACGAGTACATGTTTTTTCCCAAAGGGGATAGCTATACATTTCTTGGCATTGAGCTTGAGCCCATGGCTCTGGCACCAAGCATCTGTTTCTGTAAGACCCTTTTGTAGAGTATACATACCATTTGGGGATTCAATAATGGCTCCCAGTTTGCAGTCATCTGCAAACTTTGTTAGCCAGAGTCCCTTAGTGTTGGCCTGTACTTCAGAGATGCCAAACAAGAGAGGTCCCAGGACTGAACCCTGAGGTACTCCACTTCTCACTTGTCTGGAGCTGGATTTGGAGTCAGCTACTTTTACAGTGTGGGTTCTATCAGTCAGCCAGTTGGCAACCCATCGAGTGATGTAGGGATTAATGCCCAGCTTCTTAAGTTTATCTATGATTCCAGAGTGGGGGATAGTGTCAAAGGCCTTGGCAAGGTCCAGATAGGTTGTGTGGACTGCCTTACCCTAGTCCACGGCTCTGGAGATGGATTCAAAGAAGTCAATAAGGTTCAGGAGACAAGATCGCCCCTTCACGAACCCAAACTGGGTGGGGTCCAGTGTTTTAAGGTTGCCAATGTCTTTGTTTATAAGTTCCATGATAATACATTCCATGGCCTTGCAGATCAGGCTCGTCAGACTGATGGGGCGGTAGTTCCCAGGATCCAAGGTGGACCCCCCTTGTGGAGAGGGATAACTGTAGCTGTGCGCCACTTAGTGGGCACGAAGCTGAGGTAAGGGTATGATTAAACATGACACTTAGGTGAGGTGCCAGTTCATTTTGTAGTTCATGAAGTACACAATCCGGGATGTCATCTGGTCCCATGGATGCTGTATTCTTAGCTTTGGAGAGTGTGTTTTTTACCTGTGTGCCCATTATTATTGGAATTTGGCAATCTTCCAGTATTGCGATGGGCCATTTAGGGGTGAGAGGGGGGTTAAGTTGGCACTGAATCGATCTGCCAGGATATTGGCAATATCCTTGGGATCAGTATATTTAATGCCATCCTGTTCTAGCTCAGAGCAGATCTGAGCATTGCCATTTAGATTCTTGACATAGTTATAGAATGCCTTGTGGTTGTCTTTGGAATCTTTGGCAATTTTATTTTCGTAACTAGCTTTGGAGGATTTTATGAGGGGATCTCAGCTTCTTACTGAAGCTGGTAAGGGAGTTTTTTGCATCCTGGGATTTTCCTCTTTTCTGCAACAGGTTTTTTCCTTTTGTTGTAAAGTTTGTTTATGGCAGGGGACCACCAGATTGGCTTCCTTTTTTTGGAGGAGACCATCTTGGTTCTATTTGGAATGGCACGATTCATGCATGAGTGGATGTGCTCGTACAGTGCCTTAGTGTAGGACTCAGCAGTCGAACTTTCAGTTCCCATCTGCATGGGTGTCATGAAGTTTGTAACTTCTGATTTGAGTAGCACGAAGTTGGCCTTGGAGAAGTTTTTTTATGGAGGTTTCCTTACTGGGGGGTGGGGGTGGGATGTGGATGTTAAGGGTGATTAGCTCATGGTCTGACCTGACCAACGAGGGAGTGACCATAGGTGTGGAGCATCAATGTCCCATGTTGGTAATGACCAGGTCTAGGATATTGAAGCCCCTGGTGGGAGTATGGATTAGTTGATCCAGGGCATTGGAATTTATGAATTCCAAGAACAGCTGGGCAAAGGTGTTGGTGCACAAATAGTTTTCCCAGTTAATGGCAGGGTAGTTGAAATCACCCAGTATTAGGGTGTTTGGTTTTATATTAATATTTTCCAGTATGTTTAGAAAGGTGTAGTGAGAATCTTGGTGCAAGGTGGGGGATCTGTGGCAAGCTACAATTTGGATTGCAGTCTTACCTAGTGTTAGTTGCACCTGGAGAACTTCAGATGCATTGTGTTGGGCAACTAACCTGGTGGTGTGAATATCCTTGGTGAATATGGACACTCCTCCACCTTTAGTGTTTCAATCCTGGTTTGGTAGCCGAAAAGTGTGGTAAGAGTTGTAGCCTGGTACTGCAGGCGTGCTCTCTGGAGCCTTGAACCAGGTCTCAGTTACTGCACAGATATTGATGTTCTCCATTTTTAGGAGTGCCTCGAGAGAGTGCATTTTGAGGTTTAGACTTCTAGCATTGAGTAGCATTACCTTTAGATTTTGCATGCTTGTACCTGTTACAGTGGTGGTTTTGTCCTTTGAACTTTGCCTAAAAAAGGCACTATAGGGGTGGCAAGAGCCTTAGCCAGTAACCTGAATCCCAGGAGTGACAGGTGCAAACCATCTCTGGCAAAGCATTGTGGTCTTTCGATCATGTCATCCCAGGGAGACAGATACTGGATCCCCTTTGAATGACACCAGAAGCTTAGCCAATTGTTGAAGTCAATCAGTTTGTCCTTATATTGTGGTATCATTCTGGGTGAAGGCAGGATGCTACTCAGGGTGAGGGTCATACCTGCCTAGGCCACATTATCTGAGAGCTCTTCCATGTCTCTTTTCATGTAGTCCAGGGAGGTATGTCTCAAGTCATTCACTCTAACATGGACAATGACAGAGTGGAGTGACTTGAGTGCATGAGTTATGTGGGGAATCCTGGCACCCGACAGGAAGCTCACTGTAATTTTCTCCTTATTCAGCCTGGTGAGTGGGACATCAGTGTGCCTGACTATAGAGTCACCTATGACTAAAGTGTTAGATACGTTATCTTGCCTTAGGGGCTATTGCTGGGTGGCACACTGGTGTTGTGAGCTATGTGTCACTTTGGTTGTGATTGGCATTTGTTTGCGTTTCAGCTTCGGAGGTCCTTGTTGCTTGGGCAGGTTACAGTTAAGGGGCTTCCGCATATGTGGATTTAGTGTTGCTATGTGTGGGTGTTGGTGGTGTGAGTTTAGAAGGGTTATGTGTTGCTCGAGGTGTAGTGCAGGTGTTAACCTTCTCCTTTTGACTGTCTAGCACAATCTTGGGTGGAGAGAGAGTTGCTTCCAGTTTTGCTATGTAAGTGCATCTCTCACAGGTTGTAGTGTTGGGTGGTAGGAGGAAAGGGTTGTCTGTGTACATGAGGCAATTGCTGCATTGCCCCAGTATGCCCAGATTCACCAGGTGGACAGGAGAAATCAACGGAAGCTGACCCTTGGACATGCCTGGTTTGGTGTTTTTTTTTTTTTTTTTTTTTTAAGTACAGGAGCTGTTTTCCCTTACCTTAGCAAGGTACTTTGCAATTATAGGCTGTTTAGTGCCTATGATTAATTTCTCCTTATTAATAAAGAGAGTTGAGTGCTTGTATCAGTTTAAAGCTTCCTAGTGCTTTCCAGAAGGTATTAGAGTAAGTGCTAGTCACAGGGATGCTTAATGGTAAGATGGAAAAAAATGGTTTATACTAAACACTGCAGTGTGCACTAGAGATGTTAGATGTGAAATAGGTAACTTAAGTTTTACCTGTCTAAAAAGTTAAGTTTTAGTGGAGAGTCACTATTTTTAAAACAGCAAGATAGATTGAAAGGGGGTGATCACTATGGTACTATGGAATACAGTAGAATGGCCAATAAATTTAAATAGTTGAAGGGGAGTGATTTCACAAAATGATAATTTTGTGCTTACTCACAAAAGCCAGTGAAAGCAGAGAGGAAATGAGATATATGGTCAAATTAACATAAGAGGCAGGCAGCTAGAAAGACAGTGGTATTTAAGAACACAGCAGGGACAGGGTTGGGTGGGGGGGGGGCAGTGGGGAAAATTTTCTGCTTGACTCACAAGAAACAGAGCTGTGGTGTCTTTTGAAGTTTTAATATGCAGTTAAAAGCAGAACACAAGAAAAATACAAGGTAAATAAAACAAAGCACAGCACTCAAAATATAAAAAAGGCAATAAACCAATACAAAATACAACAAATAAAAAGCAAACCAACCTTTCCCTCACATTAAAGTGTAGCAGAGTCTGGGTGAGCCTTTTCAATAAAGCTCTGAAATGTTTTATTTTATCCCTTAAATAGAAGGTTTAGTTTCTAGCTCCACCCCCTCAGTTCACAAATGATTAACCTTAAGTGACCTCTTCTATCTTATGTATGAGTCCTTAATTGATCAGTTCTAATTTCTGCCTGACTCACAAAAAACAGAGCTATTGTGTCTTTTGAAGTTTTAATATGCAGTTAAAAACAGAACACAAGCAAAACACAAGGTAAAGAAAACAAATCACAGCACTCAAAATATAAAAAGGCAATAAACTAATACAAAATACAACAAATAAAAAGCAAGCAAACCTTTCCCTCACAGCAAAGTGTAGCAGAGACTGGGTGAGCCTTTCCTATAAATACAACTGCAATGCTGAAAGCTAATGATTCACATTCTATAAACCCTGACAGCTACCATGTGCCTCCTCACACTACAGAAGTTTACAACCAGACAATCTCCTAAGTTTTTGTAATTTGTTTAAAAACTTACTTTACTAAAATATACACTTGTTTTCTAGTTCTGTAAAGTCAGACATTAAAATCAGCTAACAACAAGAGGATAAGTTATGTCCATCCACAGCCAGTCCCCCCAACCTGTTAATGACTGTAACCCTCAATGGATTGCCATAAAAACATACATTTTATGAGGCACAGAACAAAACATAAGACAAAGTCAGGGACATTCTGTAAGATCTGGGACAGCTTCAAATTTCTTTCCCATAATTGCCAGAAAATAAATGTACGAACATATTTCCTATAAATGCACAATAGTCCTGTGAAGTCATATTTTAAAAGGATCAAACAATAAGTGGGTAAGTTGCTTTAATCCACAACTAGTTCACCTCCCACCCTCCCCAATGTAGTGGTACCAATCCTCAATAATTTGCCAGAAAAACAAACATTTTATGAGGCACAGACCAAATCATGAGGCAAAGTCAGGGACATTCTGCAACATCAAGGACATTTTCAACTTTATATTATACATCAACAGTGGCCAGAAACACATGCAGACTTTAAACTGTGCAAACAACATGTTGTCTTCATCCCCAGGCAGCCTACAGTTCCAGTATTCTGCAAATGTCAATGTTATATTTACTTATATATCAGGATAAAAAAATACCTCACATCACCATGAATCTCTACAGCAGTCCACAGATCTCAGCTGCACTTTTAAATACCCACAGGTTTTCTATGCATTGCCTTCACAATGAATTGTGGGTAGGTACCTAGCATAGAGATTTGGCTCTGTGCAGAGAATTGCTAGGGGTCATTTATTTATTTTTTATTCATTTATAAGTAAATAAATATTTCTTTACTTAAAAATAAATCAATAAAATAAAAAAGTAAAACAAGTAAATAAAATGGCACCAATGGCCTGTGCTGCACATGCACACGTTGCAGGCACTGTGAGTATACACAGGAAATACTTGTAGTGCCTATCACTTAATGTTTTTGAAGCACTTCATCCATATGGTCTTGTGGCAGAATAATTACATATTTTAATTTAACATTTCACTGCATTTTTTCCAACATGGTTTATGCTTCATTCCCTTGATATTAATATTATTATGATTCTCTGATACATTCACCACTTTAGTTCATCTGTCAAGAAGCTATGAATTTGCAAATCCATCAGTCAAGTCTGTTACTCAAGTTGAATAATCTATCAATTAGACATAATGAGCTAGTAAGTGTACCAAATTCCAAAGCAATCTATTCAAGATACCACAATCTGATGTTGGTGGCACGCCCACCCCCATGCATCTCCTTTAATTTACTATAAAGCTGTTAGTCCCATTTCTTCATTAACAGCATTCATCCATGTCAAATTGTAAACCGATACACTCACTTCTGGGTCACCTTTTCTTGTTTGTTTCAGCATGATCTTTCATACTGATATCAATATTGTTATGATTCTCTCATCCACCAATCAGTTATAAATTTGGACCATCCACTACTAGACCTATTATCAACTATGTTGGGTTATCTGCTGATTACATCAATGAACTGTTGAGAACACTCACCCATTAATATGTAAATGTCATGGGTTAGCACCCTCCCTGAGTCCTTATGGTCAAAGTCTCTGTACTCTCAGATCCTAAAACCTAAACTTTGTGCTACCTTGACCATCTTCACTGCCTTGAGTCTGCGAGCATACATCCAGATGAATCTGCCAATAGTTTTTGATTTGGGAGGCACAGTGGCACAACAAATAGTGTTGCTGCCTTACAGCAAGAGGTTCTGTAATTTGAGTATCAGCTGGGGTACCTTCTTTGTGGGGTATGCATGTCATCTTTGTGTTTGTGTGTTTCTTTTTCTCTCAGGGTACTTCAGTTTCTTCCCACATTCCAAAGACATTCAGTAGGTGGACTGTGGATTCTAAACTGGCCATAGGTGTGAGTGCATTTGTTCATGATATGAAAAAATGTCTTGCCCACCTGCTTTTGTTCCCCTCCCCCTTTGCCTTATAAACTTTACAATCCTCAACATTTTGCGATGGGTCACTCTAAGAGTTAGCAGTGACTTGTAAGAAAGAGAGAGACTACCAACACACGTAGATACTGTTCCTTAATAAATAAGACACCTTTCAGTATTACTTTAACTAATTCCATTTTGAGAATACAACCCTCCTAAGTGCAATACAGTGATGCCTGGATGCCCAAAATCTTTACTAAAATCATTCCATACCAGCTAGAATTATGGTCAGATCATCACTCTCTCATTCCCATTAAAATGAATCTCCATGCATTGGAATGGAGCCCCAGTTGTTTTCCTCTGTGATGCACAAGATCTTTTTTTTTCTACAAAGCAAAGATAGGAGTTTCTAACCTAAAAGAAACTCCTACCACCTATAGGACAAAAGACGCATTATTAGTAGTACCCCATGTCAATCTATTTTCTTCCCTTGCACCATGCCATCCTGAAAATACCTGGGTTACCTTTTTCCCAAATCTGCTTTGTCATACTCGTGACCATATGCAGCATGGCAGGGGCAAGAATTTCGCTTCTGGAAATCCATTATAAACCAGATAATAATCTTGACAGTCACAAACCTGATTATTGTTTGACTGTACACATCTCAACAATCAGATAATTTTCCTCTTTTATGCTTATACTTATTAAACCATCAAATATTAATGACACTCATTTGCAACATTCTCCTCAGCCATCTGTATCACAGTTTAATGCAGGTGATTGTTTCCAACACAGGATTGTCATCTGTGAGCAAATTCTAAAGTACTCTGGATATAACCTGCCAGTCTCATGACTTTAGTTGACCTGGCTTGGCCATCACTTGTGGTGAAAGAAGACAGTACCATGCCATCACTATCACTTTGACTTCTCACACCAAAGTCACCACTCACGAAAAACATACTCCATTTCTTTCTGTCACTTTTTAAACATAATCTCTATCCAACTTCTCTACGTCTTATGCATTCTGTACCCCATCCTTGTCACAAATGGACAATCTTCAGAGAACTTCCCTAAAACGTCTTGCAAAACCAGTTTATCTATGAAGCTCCAGTAGCATAAATACATTGCATGAAATCTCCCTTTTTCCAAGCCAGTATCAAACTCATGGGTTGTAAAATATACAGGCAAATTATAACTCCTCACCAAATCAACCAGACAGTAATAACTGAGCAATATTAAGTAGTTAGCAGTGTCAATGGTGCAACAGGTAGCACACTTGCTTTTTTGGTGCAGAAGGTTGTCGGTTCTATTCCTGCATCACGCTGATCAGCAGCTGAATTCAGAGTGCAACATAAGGGGGTGCTGCACTCCTGAGCATGTTGCTCTTCAAATGAGATGTTAAACTGAAACCACATCTGTTTAAGTTGGTGGTAGCTCAGGTAGAAGAAAAAGATCCCACAGCCCCTACTGAAAAGTGTAGAGGTTCTTATTTACATAATCCATAAATATTTATACAATCAATAGTTATTTACATTATATATACATATTTTCAACTATTTACTATATATATATATATATATATATATATATATATATATATATATATATATACATACATACACACACATACATTATTTACAAATCACATCCTCCTTTTACATTTTGCTTCATCATGTAGAACACATACTCATTACTTTTTTGACCACCACACCAGTTTCCACAACTAAAACCTTATATTTTCAACATCATTACTAAGTCCCATTTTTTATTAAACATGATTTCCTTAACCCTCTGATTCCAGATCAACCATAATATAGTAAATATTTTTTATCAAGATTTTCAGCCTCTTTCTTACTTTTGTTTCTATAATACCCATATTCAGTCATGTCCATATTTAAATTGTTCACGTCTTTAAATTCATTTGCATATTTTCTATTTATAATCTTTTTCCATAACATTTTTACACTTTTGCATTGTATAAAAACATGTTCACAAGTTTCAAATTCACCACAATATAAACAAACTCTGCTTTTTATACTTTTATCTGGCACACTGGTAGTAGTTTTTTGCATAAATAATCTCCATAAAAATCCTGATCTTCTACATGCCTTTTATATATTTTCATTCTTGCAACAATAGTATTCCTTTTCTCATTGTTTAATTCCTTCCAAGGATATATCCTGCAATATTTTTCCATAATCTTGTCATACCATTTTTTCTATTATTTTCAATTTCTTTCACATTTATTTTCCACAATATATTATCTTGATAATTTCCAATTTCTTTATTACAGCTCCTCCTTTTTTATAATTAAAAATGTCAAGCATTCCATTTTATATTTCACATTTAATATTTTCATTAGTAATGAAGCCTTATTGTCCTTTAAATGCTTCATTACTGTATATAAATTTAAGGATGACATATACAATATAGGATTTATTAACCCTAAACTTCCTTTTTCATTTTTCACATATAATATCCCTCTTTTCACACTGCAGTGTGCACTAGAGAAGTTAGATGTGAAAGTAGGTAACTTAAGTTTTACCTGTTTAAAAAGTTAAGTTTTAGTGGAGTGTCACTATTTTTAAAACAACAAGATAGATTGAAAGAGGGTGATCACTTTTGTATTCCGGTACTATGGAATAAAGTAGAATGGCCAATAAATTTAAATAGTTGAAGGGGAGTGATTTCACAAAATGATAATTTTGTGCTTACTCACATAAGTCAGTGAAAGCAGAGAGGAAATGAGATATATGGTCAAATTAACATAAGAGGCAGACAGCTAGAAAGACAGTGGCATTTAAGAACATGATAGTGACAGGGTTAGGTGGGGGGGGGGGGATTTTCTGCCTGACTCACACGAAACACAGCTGTGGTGTCTTTTGAAGTTTTAATATGCAGGTAAAAGCAGAACACAAGCAAAACACAAGGTAAAGAAAACAAATCACAGCACTCAAAATATAAAAAGGCAAAAAAAAAAAATACAAAATACAACAAATAAAAAGCTAACCAACCTTTCCCTCATAGCAAATGTAGCAGAGTCTGGGTGAGCCTTTCCAATAAAGCTCTGAAATGTTTTATTTTACCCCTTAAATAGAAGGTTTAGTTCCTAGCTGCACCCACTCAGTTCACAAATGATTAACCTTAAGTGACCTCTTCTATCTTATGTATGAGTCCTTAACTGATCAGTTATAATTTCTGCCTGACTCACAAGAAACAGAGCTATGGTGTCTTTTGAAGTTTTAATATGCAGTTAAAAGCAGAACACAAGCAAAACACAAGGTAAGGAAACCAAATCACAGCACTCAAAATATAAAAGGCAATAAACCAATACAAAATGCAACAAATAAAAAGCAAACCAACCTTTCCCTCACAGCAAAGTGTAGCAGAATCTGGGTGAGCCTTTCCAATGAATACAACTGCAATACTGAAAACTACTGATTCACATGCTGTAAACCCTGCCAGCTACCATGTGCCTCCTCACAATACAAAAGTTTACAACCAGACAATCTCCTAAGCTTTTGTAATTGGTTTAAAAACTTACTTTACTAAAATCTATACTTGTTTTCTAGTTCTGCAAAGTCAGACATTAAAATCAGCTAACAACAACAGGATACGTTATGTCCATCCACAGCCAGTCCCCCCAACCAGTTAATGACTGTAACCCTCAATGGTTTGCCATAAAAATATACATTTTATGAGGCACAGAACAAAACATAAGACAAAGTCAGGGGCATTCTGTAAGATCTGGGACAGCTTCAAATTTCTTTCCCATAATTGCCAGAAAATAAATGTACGAACATATTTCCTATAAATGCACAATAGTCCTGTGAAGTCATATTTTAAAAGGATCAAACAATAAGTGGGTAAGTTGCTTTAATCCACAACTAGTTCACCTCCCACCCTCCCCAATGTAGTGGTACCAATCCTCAATAATTTGCCAGAAAAACAAACATTTTATGAGGCACAGACCAAATCATGAGGCAACGTCAGGGACATTCTGCAACATCAAGGACATTTTCAACTTTATATTATACATCAACAGTGGCCAGAAACACATGCAGACTTTAAACTGTGCAAACAACATGTTGTCTTCATCCCCAGGCAGCCTACAGGTCCAGTAATCTGCAAATGTCAATGTTATATTTACTTATATATCAGGATAAAAAAGTACCTCACATCACCATGAATCTCTACAGCAGTCCACAGATCTCAGCTGCACTTTTAAATACCCACAGGTTTTCTATGCATTGCCTTCACAATGAATTGTGGGTAGGCACCTAGCATAGAGATTTGGCTCTGTGCAGAGAATTGCTAGGGGTCATTTATTTATTTTTTATTCATTTATAAGTAAATAAATATTTCTTTACTTAAAAATAAATCAATAAAATAAAAAAGTAAAACAAGTAAATAAAATGGCACCAATGGCCTGTGCTGCACATGCACACATTGCAGGCACCGTGAGTATACACAGGAAATACTTGTAGTGCCTATCATTTAACGTTTGTGAAGCACTTCATCCATATGGTCTTGTGGCAGAATAGTTACATATTTTAATTTAACATTTCACTGCATTTCTTCCAACATGGTTTATGCTTCATTCCCTTGATATTAATATTATTATGATTCTCTGATACATTCACCACTTTAGTTCATCTGTCAAGAAGCTATGAATTTGCAAATCCATCAGTCAAGTCTGTTACTCAAGTTGAATAATCTATCAGTTAGACATAATGAGCTAGTAAGTGTACCAAATTCCAAAGCAATCTATTCAAGATACCACAATCTGATGTTGGTGGCACGCCCACCCCCATGCATCTCCTTTAATTTACTATAAAGCTGTTAGTCCCATTTCTTCATTAACAGCATTCATCCATGTCAAATTGTAAACCGATACACTCACTTCTGGGTCACCTTTTCTTGTTTGTTTCAGCATGATCTTTCATACTGATATCAATATTGTTATGATTCTCTCATCCACCAATCAGTTATAAATTTGGACCATCCACTACTAGACCTATTATCAACTATGTTGGGTTATCTGCCGATTACATCAATGAACTGCTGAGAGTAGACCCTCACCCATTAATTTGTTCATGTCATGGGTTAGCAACCTCTCTGAGTCCTTATGGTCAAAGTCTCTGTACTCTCAGACCATAAAACCTAAACTTTGTGCTACCTTGACCATCTTCACTGCCTTGAGTCTGCGAGCATATATCCAGATGAATCTGCCAATAGTTGTTGACTTGGGCGGCACAGTGGCACAACAAATAGTATTGCTGCCTTACAGCAAGATGTTCTGTAATTTGATTATCAGCTGGGGTACCTTCTGTGTGGGGTATGCATGTCATCTTTGTGTTTGTGTGTCTTTTTTTTTCTCTCAGGGTACTTCAGTTTCTTCCCACATTACAAAGACATTCAGTAGGTGGACTGTGGATTCTAAATATAGGTGTGAGTGCATGTGTTCATGATATGAAAAAATGTCTTGCCAACCTGCTTTTGTTCCCCTCCCCCCTTTTCCTTATAAACTTTACAATCCTCAACATTTTGCGATGGATCACTCTAAGAGTTAGCAGTGACTTGTAAGAAAGAGAGAGACTATCAACACACGTAAACACTTTTCCTTAGTAAATAAGACACCTTACAGTATTATTTTAACTAATACCATTTTGAGAATACAACCCTCCTAAATGCAAAACAGTGATGCCTTGCTGTCCAAAATCTTTATTAAAATTATTCCATACTAACTAGTATTATGGTCAGATCATCACTCTCTCATTCCCATTAAAATGAGTCTCCCTGTATTGGAATGGAGCCCCAGTTGTTTTTCTCTGTGGTGCACATGAGATCATTTTTTTTTTCTGCAAAGCAAAGGAAGGAGTTTCTAACCTAAAAGAAACTCCTACCACCTATAGGACAAAAGACATATTATTAGTAGTACCCCATGTCAATCTATTTTCTTCCCTTGCTCCATGCCATCCTGAAAATACCTGGGTCTCGTTTTTCCCAAATCTGCTTTGTCATACTCATGACCATATGTAGCATGCCAGTGGCAAGAATTTTGTTTCTGAAAATCCAGTATAAACCAGATAATAATCTTGATAGTCACAAACCTGATTATTGTTTGACTGTACACATCTCAACAATCAGATAATTTTCCTGTTTTATGCTTATACTTATTAAACCCTCAAATATTAATGGCACTCATTTGCAACATTCTCCTCAGCCATCTGTACCCCATTTTAATGCAGGTGACTGTTTCCAACATAGGATTGTCATCAGTGAGCAAATTCTAAAGTCCACTGGGTATAACCTGCCAGTCTCATGACTTTAGTTGACCTGGCTTGGCCATCACTTGTGGTGAAAGAAGACAGTACCATGCCATCACTATCACTTTGATTTCTCACCCCAAAGTCACCACTCACGAAAAGCATACTCCATTTCTTTCTGTCACTTTTTAAACATAATCACTTCCCTACTTCTCTACGTCTTATGCATTCTGTACCCCATCCTTGTCACAAACGGACAATCTTCAGAGAACTTCCCTGAAACTTCTTGCAAAACCAGTCTGTCTACGAAGCTCCAGTAGCATAAATTTATTGCGTGAAAACTCCCTTTTTTCCAAACCAGTATCAAACTCATGGGTTGTAAAATATACAGACAAATTATAACTCCTCACCAAATCAACCAGACAGTAATAACTGAGCAATATTAAGTAGTTAGCAGTGTCAATGGTGCAACAGGTAGCACACTTGCTTTTTTGGTGCAGAAGGTTGTGGGTTCTATTCCTGCATCAAGCTGATTAGCAGCTGAAATCAGAGTGCAACATAAGGGGGTGCTGCACTCCTGAGCATGTTGCTCTTCAGATGAGATGTTAAACTGAAACCCCATCTGTATAAGTTGGTGGTAGCTCAGGTAGAAGAAAAAGATCCCACAGCCCCTACTGAAAAGTGTAGAGGTTCTTATTTACATAATCCATAAGTATTTATACAATCAATAGTTATTTACATTATATATACATATTTTCAACTATTTACAATATATATATATATATATATATATATATATATATATATATATACATATATACATACACACACACACACACATATATTATTTACAAATCACATCCTCCTTTTACATTTTGCTTCATCATGTAGAACACATACTCATTACTTTTTTAACCCCCCACTCCAGTTTCCACAACCAAAACCTTATTTTTTCAACATCATTACTAAGCCCCATTTTTCATTAAACATGATTTCCTTAACCCTCTGATTCCAGATCAGCCATAATATAGCAAACATTTTTTATAAAGATTTTCAGCCTCTTTCTTACTTTTCTTTCTATAATACCCATATTCAGTCATGTCCATATTTAAATTGTTCACGTCTTTAAATTCATTCGCATATTTTCTATTTATAATCTTTTTCCATAACATTTTTACACTTTTGCATTGTATAAAAACATGTTCACAAGTTTCAGATTCACCACAATATAAACAAACTCTGTCTTTTATACTTTTATCTGGCATACTGGTAGTAGTTTTTGTATAGACAACCTCCATAAAAATCCTGATCTACTAAATGCCTTTTACATATTTTCATTTTTGCCGCAATAGTATTCCTTTTCTCATTGTTTAATTCCTTCCAAGGATATATCTTGAAATATTTTTCCATAATCTTGGCATGCCATTTTTTCTATTATTTTCAATTTCTTTCATATTTATTTTCCACAATATATTATCTTGATAATTTCCCATTTCTTTATTACAACTCCTCCTTTTTTATAATTAAAAATGTCAACCATTCCATTTTATATTTCACATTTAATATTTTCATTAGTAAAGGAGCCTTATTGTCCTTTAAATGGTGCATTACTGTATATAAATTTAAGGATGACATATACATTATAGGATTTATTATACCTAAACTTCCTTTTTCATTTTTCACATATAATATTCCTCTTTTCACAGGGTTTAACATTGATTCCCAGATAAAAGAAAATGTTATATTGTATATATCTTTCTCTAAGTTTAAAGGAACACTAAAGACATTAGTTAAATAAGTAATCTTTGCTAACAGTACTGAATTTATTAAGTATACTTTCTTTTTTAAAGGAAAGCCTAAAAGACTTCCAAAACACACACATTTGTTTTATTTTCTCTATTATTTTGTTCCATAGAGAATTTATAATTTTTTGCTTCCCAAGTTTATTCCGATGATCTTAATTGTATCCTTATTAAATTCAACACCACCAATCTTTCCATCAGAACCTAAGCCTTGACTCTTATCTTTATTTAATACCAACCCAATAACCTGAATAATATCTTGAACTTGTTTTATTACTGCAGTCATGTTTGCTTTATTTTTTGTTGTAATGATAATGTCATCTGCATTTTTATTCCTTCATTTGAAATATAGCTCATAATATCCATCTCCTTATTTGTGTACATAAATATTATATTAATTACTAATACAAATAATGTACCACTCATTGGGCATCCTTGCCTAGAACCCCTCTCTAACTTTATATCTTTACTCATTCATCCATTTATTATAGTCTTAACAATATGATACTTATATGCTGACATACATACACTTTTAATCCTCTTACTTAGATTATGTATATCAAATATACCCCATAATACCAAGTGATGTATCAAATCAAATGCTTTGCTTAAATCTCTTACCATTACTTTAGCCTGAGCATTTCTGACTACTATATCATCTACTAATTCCCTAATTATTAATAATAAGTCTTGAGCTTTTTTACCTTTTATACCAAACATGTCCTCATTTACAA
This sequence comes from Protopterus annectens, assembly GCF_019279795.1. Classification (NCBI taxonomy): domain Eukaryota; kingdom Metazoa; phylum Chordata; order Ceratodontiformes; family Protopteridae; genus Protopterus; species Protopterus annectens. The sequence goes on from NC_056737.1 coordinate 1,337,743,718, forward strand.
CATTGCCTGTTTTTCCTACTATCCTTTTATATAATATTTTCATAAAAATTGTATAATTCATATTATTTAATACAAATTGGTCTCCAATTTTGTATTTCTTCCTTCTCTCTTTTTTTCCTAATAATACCTTTACATAACATTTTGTACATACAACCTTTCTCTAACCATTAATGTAATACCTTTATAAACTATTTTTTACTCTACAATCAAATTTTTATACATTTATATTTATTCTGTCTGGTAGTGCAACTGAATCTAAATTCATTTATTTTATTACATGTTCTAGTTCTTCTATTTCTATCTCTTTTCTAAATCTTTATTCCATATCTGAAAATGTTATGTACCTTCCATTCCTTCCATGTCTCAGTTCCCTATTCTTTAAATAATGTCCTAATATGTTATTTTACATTTTTATAATCTCCTCTTGTGTACTATATATCCTACCCGAAAAAATCTTTCATTTCCCTTATTACACCCTTATTCTCTTTGATTATTTTACTTACATATGGTGCAATTTCTTCTTTTTTTCCTTTCTAAAACATCTTTGTTTATACAATAAATTCTCTATTTTTTTCTTATTAATTTCATACATTTTCTATTCCTTAATAAATAAATTCTCATCATTCTTCTCTATGCAATCAAATATATTGTTATTTAAATTCTTATATAATATTTTCCTGTATATATTTTCTTTCTCCCATGTAATATAACATTTTTTATATTTCAGTTTAAAATTTAACCACAATTCTGACCACTCTTTGTAAAAATATTTCATTTCTACATGATCTTGCCATAGTTTCAAGACCTTTTTTATTCCTTTATCATCTCACGTCACTTAATTTATTCCATTTAAGCCTTTTTGCATTTTTATGTAATCATTATTTCCCTTTACCATAATCCAAATTGCCCAGTGATATGAAAACTCTGTCAGTAATACTCCTTGTTTAACTGTTACTAAAGTTTCTGACAATAAAAAAATCTATTTCTGATCTTTTCTCCCCTCTTCTACAAGTCCAAGTCTCTAAATTCCATATTTTTAACAGTCCATATTTTATAATGTCCTTTACTTTGACATCGTAAGCCTTTTTATTTTGTTGTCTTAGATTGCAATTAAAGTGCTCTACTATAATTATCTCCATATCAACTGCTACATATTGTATTATCTTTCTGAACATATCTTCCATCTCCTTTTTATTACGTATGTATATAATACAATAAATCTTATAACATAGTCTGTACATCCTACGACACTAACAGTAATTCTACTTGTTATGACAAATGTAACATCTAACAATTTAATTGTATCTTAATATAATATAAACATTCCTGAGCAGGTCTCTTTCCCAAAATTCAATATTACATTTTTCCCCACCACACTTTGGTTTGATTATCTTTCTATTTTTGACAAAAATCTAGTATCTTCTAGTATAATAACATCACTATCTAGCTTTTTACACCACTCCAAAATCCCTATCCTTATTTTCAGGTCTATATTATAATCTCGAAGTCTGACAATATCAAATACAATATTGTCGACATGAGAATAGTGAAAACGCACTACATTGAATGTTTAAATGGAAAATCTCCGTAGGGGAGATTTCCATTTGCTTCAATGTAGTGTGTTCTCAGAGTTGGTATATTTAAGTAGGGGGGTTGTGGGGGGTGCAGGGGGGCTTGCCCCCTGCCTACACAGTATTTATTTATTTATTTTTTTAATTTAGTATTTTTATTTTGTTTCGATGGTTTAAGACTTCGATCACTAAAGTTCGATCTTTAGTGATTCGAAGTTTTAAACCTTTGAGATTATAATATAGACCCCTTCTTTCCAATGTCTTAAAATTATTTACATTTAATGACAAAACTTTACATGTAACGCTATTTTAAATAATAGTATGTATTTATCCTTTCCCTTTCTTTTTTTTTCTTAAGTCTTCTATAGTTTTCATTTTACTTTTTCTCAGTATTTTTCCAACTGATTATTTTTTTTGTTTAACTGCCATTTAACATCATCACTCTCACTTAAACCTGACTCTTCTTCTTCAATATTTTCTGTGTTTAAACCTTCTTTCACTTTGGGTAGGATTCACGAAGCCTCCGTGTAAGAGTTACAAGGCTTACACGGAGGCTGCAGTTAAACTGTGTGACGTCAGCATGTCATGCATATGCATGAGGGCATGCTGAATCACACCTAAGGCTAACACGGTCCATGGAAGGCAGTAGGGGGTGTGTCCGTAGGCCGAGCCTTGCAAACGGACACGCCCCCAGAAGAGTAAAAGTCCCAAAAGTAAACCCCCATGACAGAGTCCGTGTAAATGTGAATAAACACAACACAACACATGCCCCCACAGACTATGAACATAAAATGTAGAAATGAACATCTTATATATTTTTTTTAAATTGTAAAGATGTTTGCCCGTGAGTGCGCTCGTTTGCGCGGGCGTGCCCATAGCCTAGCCACAGTTAGCAGTCAGTGGAAAAGCATATAAGAACTAAATATGCAAAGTAAACCAAGAAGCAATAGCGTAGTGGTAGAGATGTCGGCTGAAGAGCAGGCAGTCATGGTTCGAGCCCCCACAACATCAATTTTTATTTTTAGTGAAATAAGCACGAAACAAGTCCCTGACATATATGTACACATATAAAATTATATTTTATGTAAAATGTAATGAAATGGGCAATGTATTTTGAAGAAATGTGAGATAATTAAAAAAAAATGTCAGATGTGCCTATAGCTGAGCTACAGTCTAACAAGTTGAGTACATCTGCCTGTAGGTGAGCAGTGTTTTAACAGGTATAAAATGAGTGCCCGTAGGTGAGCAGTGGTTTAACAGGTGTAAAATGAGTGCCCGGGGTTGAGCAGCGTTTTAACATGCTGAAACTGTGTGCCCGTAACTGAACTGAACGTAATATGCGTGCTGAAAGACAAATGATGCGTAAACCAGCGTAACCCATTTGCGCGGAGCTGCGCGCCGCGCCAACAAGCTAACCGACGGGCAACGTTGAGCAAGCTGTATCAAAACTGCCTTTACACAGACACACCTCCTAGCCTGTGTAGACAGACATAAAATATAAAAAGCAATAGCCAGGTTCGAACCCAGGATACCATGCACCATAGTCAAAGTACTGAACCACTAAGCCATGACAGTTACCCTTAGATATGCAGTAATAGCATATATATAGGAATGAATAGAAAGAGGAGCATGACAAAGCAGGTTTTGTGAAGCTGATACAATTCCAAAATGGCCAATCACAGATAAGTGCAGAAAAAACGGCATATATAAGCCCCATAGGCGGGAATACACAGCATAACCGATTGTAGAACCGACTTGCAGCCAGGATGTCAGGTGTAGGTGAGGGTAGTTGCTTCCGAGCACAGAGGTGGGGCGTTGAGGAGTCCAAATATATGGTTTGGCTCCTTGTCCACAATCATGAGGCCCAACTCATGCAGGGCCAGGTCCTGTGGGGAGCATATAGTGCTGAGGCGTGGGACCGGTTGGCTCATGATCTCACCAGTGCCACAGGGAGGTGAGCAGGTCCGTCACCACCATGCGGACCTGAAGAGATGGAAGCATAACCAACTGAACCGTTGGATCCAGGAGGCCCAGCAAATGCCCAACGCCCCACTACTGAGTAAATTACATGTAATTATTTATGTAAGAAATTAACCTAGCTGATATTATGGAAATGTGTATTCTAATATTACTTTATTTATATTACAGCTGCAGGTGTCCGTTCTGCAAACCGTCGAGCCTATGGCGATAGGCTGGCACGGTTGCGCCACCAGGCAGGTCAGTAATTCTCTCCCTGTAACTGTAAATAAATATATAAGTATGACAGTTAGCAAAAGAGTGCAATGTAGTCACTAATTAATAAAATGTGCAAGTAACAGTGTAAGAGGGTTTGCAAGTATTGCTTGATTACAAAAGTGTGATGCAGCCTGTAATCCAAACATAAAAATTAAACAAGTCTGAAATAAAGATGTCCCACCTGTAATATAATAGTACATAACCTGCAGCAGGCTGAAAAGTACAGCTGCAGAAGCTGAGTAAAACACATGTGTGAAATATATCCCTGTTGAAATACAGAAACATGTCAGAAGTGAGACTGTTGGAAAGGATTGTTATAACTACAGGTAAAACATGTCAATAAAGCCTAGAATTAAGTACCATCCTGAATTGTAAAAATAAAACAAGTGAGAGAGTGTGAGAAAGAGTTATGAATCCACCAATAAAGTAGTAATAACTCCTGAATAAAGTATACTGCAGTCAGTACAGAATGAAATGAATGTGGCAGGCAGAACCAAACAGTAACATGTGTTGAAAATGGTACCGCAGCTGGAATGTGTGTCCCAAAATCTGGATATGTTGCTCTCAGTCTGCAATATGCAGATAGTATGGTTGTCTGAAATACCAAACATCCACAGTTGTCTATAGCTACATAAAGCAAATGTAGCAGGATGATGTAGCTGAACAGAGCCAGATATGAATGTGTATGAATAAAAATGAAAATGTATATTGATGTAGCAGTAACATTCCTATCACCAATCTGAAGTAGTTATCACATAGGAAACTGTAGGCAGAACTGTAGTGTGTATATATCTGCAGCTATTAGAAATGTACAGCATATGTACTGGTATTTGAAGTTGTTAATAACATTTTCTTCACCCTACCCTATAACCACATATAATCCATTCCACGTGAAATTGGTATGTGCAATCACAATTTACACCCCTGGACATTTGTCCTGTTGGTTCATACATATTTGCATGTACGTTGATGCATCTGCCCTGTTCATACTTCCAAACCTGATGGCCTGTTGCCATCAATCAACCCTGCATGTTGTTGGATTGTGTATTGCTGTTCAAATTATGCATGTGTTATGCTTGCTGTTCAATGGTTTGAATATATGGGTGTTTGGTTAATGGGAATACTAATGCATGCTGTTACAACTAATTGTGAATGGTATTGTACGTTACTAACCCAAACTGTCATAACATAATGCAAAACATAGGACTCACCTCTCCCTCCTCAGCTGGCGAGTGGACCTGGCAGTAGAGCCCAGGCCAGACCCTCCTCCGGTGGCCCTGTGCCACCTGCGGGTGGAAGCGCTGCAGGGGATGGGGCTCATCCCCCCTCTGCAAGTGTGGCCGGAGGAGAACATCCACTCACCCTCCATAATGTCCGGACTGTGGTGTGTAGGGAGATCCGGGACACTATTCTTGGGCCCCTACACCAGCTTGAGGCACGGGTGGCACAAATAACGGGCGTGCCTGCTGCCTGGCCTACACAGCCCCCAGCACAGCCCCGTCCTGGGCAGTGAAGGCACAGTGGCAACTGCCCATGGGTGGGGATCTCAGTTCCACTGTTGCCATCTGTGGGCTCATGGGCTCGAGATATCCAAACATCCGTCCCCGTCAATTGTGTAACCCCCCACATGTGTCATACACTGCCCCTGTATGCATCTTGTTTGTCTTGTCTGTTAACCTACCCAACCTACCTCCCCAGCAATACCGACTTCCTGTACCTGACATACCACTCTCACCTGAAAAAAAAAAAAAAGGGAACTCTGTACCCAATACATAGCTGCCCATTTCGCAGACATGTCTGCTGGACATGGAAACTGTCAATTACAATTGGCTGTACAACAAGTATTATTGTTGTCCTTACACCTCTCTCAGGGGTGGAAGGTTTCAAATGTCACACTAAATTACAAACATATGCACAGCTGTTGCGGATGAAGAAATGGGCAGCTATGGGCCTTACCTACATCCCTCCTGCAAAACCCGAGCTTGTTTCCCTACTGTCCTACCCTCTTTGTGACCCCTTTTTTGCCACTTTCCTATCTCCCCATTTTCATTTCTTTCAAAGAAATTAGCGCGGGTTTGCACTTGTGTGCGCGGAGCTGAACGCCAGTGCGCATGCGTGAGCTCCATGCAAACCAGCGCTAACCCGCTTACAACTGCTTAAAAGTGCCTTAGTAACTCTGAATGACAAGGCCTGTAGTCTGCTCAAAAGCAAAATAAAATCCCACTGTCAGTCCCGAACCCAGGACCTTGGAAACAGTAGTCTGCATGACTGACCACTAATCCATGACTGCTATATAAGAGAATTGTGCTACAATAAATATATCATGCAATAGTAGGAATGAATGTAAAGGGAATACAGGATGTGTAGTACACAAAGCATGTCATGTATATTTACTGTCAAATGTAGTGGATTTCTATAATAGTAGTGTGTGAACAGAAACAGCCATGCTAGTTGGTAGCTAGTAGGTAATAATGTCACTGTAGCACCTTGCAAGCCACACACATACTCACAGCAGGATAATCACTGCCCATACCCCACAACCTCTTACAGCAACACATCCGGACTAAGTAATAAAAAATGTGGAGCAAAGGCCCAAAAAACAGGGACACATTTCAAATATTGCTCTGACAAACTTAGACAGTTGAGAGAGTAACAGGTTTTGCATTATGTTGGATGTTTGGAAGGGTATGAAGTCTGAAACTGAAATGTTTGTCACTATAGTCTGACTTGAGCCCTGAGTGATTTGCCAGAAAAAGCTGTTTATGAGATATGGACCAAAATATGAGGCAAAATTGTGGACATCCTGCAAATATCTGTACACTTGAGAGGTCTGACACTGCCATATTTGAATAGTTAAGAGCCTAGACATAGCAACAGTGACTGAGTTACAGGGATGCCCCACAGACTCCCTGTGAAATGTAAAAACAGTAGGCAGAAAGGTGTTACAACACATGCAATGGTAACTATGACGTACTGAAAGTATGCACCACTTGCACATCGGAAATAGTGTAGTAATACATATGCTCATGCTAACCCACAGTCACAACTGCAGAATACCAGACAATTTAATGGGTGTACCCCACTGATATGTACCATTCCATGAGGCAGATAAAAGATGCACCTGAGAGTCTCTGGGGCCTGCTCAGCAGCATACTCAAATACCCTAATAGATGTCAAGGCCCACACCATGGCCAGACCACACTGCATGCAGTAACATCCTATCAGATATAGCAAGCATTCCAAGGTGTGAATGTACATGGAAAATAGGAAAGCCACAGCAAAACACTACAGTCAAGACACCTAGCAGGCATACAACTAGTGAATGTAAAGGGCAAATATTGAAGCCATAGCAACAAAGTGCAAGAGCCACTGCTATATACCAGTTACACCACATGTCCCACAGGAAAGCACACACACCCACATTAACAGTAGTAGTAGTCTTAGGTGTCAGTGTACATGCACACTTAGTACAGGAAACTGGAGAAATGAATGAAGAAATGTTAATCTACAACACAGCCGGAAATATGAGAGAGATACTAACCTTTACACTCACAGAACAGTGTCCACAGCATACCAGCATGGTCCCTGCCCTTAAACTCTGAAAGGGCTACGCCTATCTCACATACCTTTTTATAGCGCTGTCCTGAAATCACAGTGAGAACTGCAATCAGTACACAACTGGCTGCATGCAATTAGCAAATGCTGGCTAACAATTGGTGCAGAGGCCATCACATGGACATATGCAGATACCTACAAAAGCATGCTGTACTCCCAGTCCACACATGCAATACTTTCATTGCACACTCTGGAGGTAGGGAGAGAGAGAGAGAGAGAGAGAGAGAGAGAGAAAAAAAAAAAAAAAACATACACAAACAAAAACACTCAACAAAATCTACTAGAAAGCTGACATTTGTCAACTGGAGCAGCAGCAGGACACCAATCCAAAAGGCAACGCAAGCAGCTGTGACAAACACAGGTAATGTAAAGTCATACTTTAAAAATGTACATACTGTGAACCCTCCATATGTGTCATTGGTCTGTATCTGTATGTATATGAAGATGTGCATAGGGCAGGGGACATACAGCAACTATCAGTGAAGGCTGTACATACATATGTATGTGAAGGCATCTATGTGCACATATCAATGTAGGTTGAATGTAGGTTGTAGTGCAATGTACAAAGTAGGTTTCACAGTTATGTATGTTTAGCAGTATGTTAGTGTGTGTATACAGTTTTGTAAACAAACATGTTGATATACTTATCTATCATATGGATACGTATGTATGTCAATATATGTATGTATGTATATATATATATATATATATATATATATATATATATATATATATATGCATATATGTATACATAGATAGAGAGGGATGTAGGAATACATAGACAGATGTAGATAGATAGAATATGTAGAAACATATATATGTAATACACACATACAGATATGGATATATGTAGATACATATACATAGACAGACAGATCTGACTATCTACAGATATGACTGTATATGACGATCTCACACTCCCCTGTCCCACCCCTCTGTCACTCTCACCCCTCTCTGTCACACCCCCTCTCCATATCTATAGCAATATATGTACATCGATATATATATGGGTATATGTATACAGACATATATATATATATATATATATATATATATATATATATATATATATATATATATATATATATATATATATACATATATATATATACATATAGATATATATATATATATATATATATATATATATATATATATATACATAGAGAGAGATGTATATATATTCTGAGTGAGGCACATGTGTACAGATGTATTGCAACAGGTGCCTGGTGACAAAGGCATGGAGTGAACACCAGTGTCAAAACTGGAGTACCATACCCCATTTCAAATCACCTACACCAGTAACCACCAGATATGTGATTGGCTGCCCACCACTGCATGTGTCAGGGGTGAACAGGGTCATAAATGTGTACAATAGTCCCCCCAATGATAGTCACAGTGGCACACTATTCCTGGAATACCTGTACATGGTATGTGTCAGCAGACATGGTGTGTCAGCTATGGACATGTAGGTCAGTGTACCCCTCCACACCACACAATGGCTGCCATGGTATGTACCTCACATGACAGCTACAGATATGGAGAAGGACACAGTGACATGTACGACACTGTGACAATGCACTCAAACACATTACCAATGCACAGTGACTGACAACACCACAGAGTGCACACATACTACCCACATAGAGGTTACCACTCCTGGATTTACATACTTAAGTCACACCCATGACAGATGTCCAACAACCATAGTAACACCTCACACCATCCACAACCTAAATGACTGCTGTGTGTCGTCCTTGACACTGCAATAGAGAGCACATGGTGGAGGTACAGGTTCCTACCCACAGATAAGACATACCCTGCAATAAACCACACAGCGTTAAGAAGCAAGACTCCCCATGAGTACATGTCACACATACCCCTGCTGAATGTTAGTCAGATAGGTAATATGCCATATGAGTCACCCTGTGTAACTGTTTGACAGGAGCAGGTACCATCACATCACATGTGTCACAATGGTCAGGGTAGCAGAACAGTATGCTGCTGTAGTCCCAGGGGCAATAGCATATTGTATTGTATTGTATTGTATTGTATTGTATTGTGTTGTATTGTATTGGTATGTAGAGGTGCCTCCTTTGTGGAGTGGAACCACTGCTGCTGTACGCCAGTGTACAGGTACATATCCTGTAGTCAGGCTAGTGTTACATAGCACTTCTATATGTGTGTTTAGCTCCTCTTGGAGTTCATGTAGCATGCAACTGGGGATACCATCAGGTCCCATTGATGCTGTGTTTTTTGCTTTTCTGAGGGCTGCTCTCACCTGGACATCTGTGATGACAGGGAGGTTACATTCAGCTGGGATAAGTATGTCTTCGTTTGGGGGAGAGGGAGGGGGGAAAATTGCACTGAACCTGTCTGCCACAATGTTGCCAATATCTGTGGGTTCAGTGAATTATTTGTTGTTGTGTACTAACTATGAGCATATTGGAGGGTTTCTGACCAGGTTTCTAACATAACTGAAGAAGGCCTTGTGGTTATCTGTAGTGTCCCCGGTGATTTCCCTCTCAAAGTTGCCCATGGATGTTTGTATGAGAGAACATAGCTCTTTACTAGTGCTGATCAGACATGCCTTCCCTTTATGGAATTATGCTCTGTCTTGCAGTAGCTTCCATCTTTTGTTATACAATCTGTCTATGGCTGGGGTCCACCAGACAGGATGCTTTCCCTTTGTGGAGAGTGTCTTGGTCTTATATGGGATTGCATGATCCATGCATTCTCGGAGATGTCCGTAGAAATCATTTGTGAAGGAGTCAGCATTGTGGGTTGTGGCTTCCACTGGCCCAGTGGGCTTAAAGGATACCATCTCAGTCTTACAAAGTGTAAAGTTTGTGTTTGAAATGTTATTCACTGTAGTCGTTTGTGCTGGTGGTGGAGGTGGGATATGTATATCCAGGGCAATTAGTTTGTGGTCAGATCACAGTAGTTGATGATGTACCCCATACAGTACCTCGATACAAACCCCCAGAGTGAGGAGGTGCTTTGGACCTGAATCAGTGTTCTGACTGCTGGGGTTTGGTAGTATGTCGTATGGAGTGTGCCAGGTACTGTTGCACAGTTGTTGGCTGAGCACTGATACCTGGCCATTTACATGTGTATCCACCAATAGACAGACAGATGCTATATATGTGAGATATGTTGTATCACAACAGTCGAGTAGCATGTGTAGTATGTGTGCCAAATTCTGCTGACATATTTTGCTGATATCATTTTATTTCCTTTTTCAGGACCATGGCTCACCAGCGCAATCCAGCATACTCTGCAGCTGAGGATGAGGAAATACACCAGAGCCTGGTGCAGGATTATGCAATACTCTTTTCCTGCACCAGCCAGAATCAGCAGGAGAGGGCTGCACTGTGGCAAGACCTGGTCCATCGGGTAAATGACATAGGCACGCATAATAGGACATATGAGCAGGTACGACATCACTGCAGTGATTTAATCAGAAATGTCCATCAGCGTGCGTCGGATATCCACAGGCAACAGGTTGCCACAGGTGGTGGGGTGGCTACACATCCCCACTCACCAGACTGGAGGGACTACTCATAAGTGTTGTGGCTCCAGCCCACCAACAACAACAACAGCAGCAGACCTGCATTATGATGGAGGCTGGAGCCACACAGCACCATGACTACGAGCGTGCAGGTAATATGCCATATGTATAGTTGACTGTTGTGTACACTGGTAGTTAATGCATGTGTGAGGTGTGTCCTTGGTTTGTAGCTGTCATCATAGTATTTAATGTGCAAGTGTGATATTCTCAATATCAGCAGCTGACCTGTGAAAGGCAACTGTTGTACTACTGACCTGTATCATACTCAGTAACAATGGCACAGTTGTGCCCACTGACATTAATTTCCTCACTTCTGCAGGTCCCTCCAGTGTAACAGCAATGCAGCCTATCCATGCTGGTGAGTGTGTATTAACAATACCTTTAATAGTCTTGATAGTAATAGTAATATTAGGCTCACTTAGTAGTGCTCTGTGTATGCATGCAGGTGTGTCTGTGTCTGTGTGTTGATATCTCGCATACTGAGTAGTGTGCAAGTGTGCAAGTGTGCAACTGTGTGCAAGTGTGCAACTGTGTGCATGTGTGCACCTGTGCATGTGTGCATGTGTGCATGTGTGCATGTGTGCACCTGTGCATGTGTGCATGTGTGCACCTGTGCATGTGTGCATGTGTGCATGTGTGCATGTGTGCACGTGTGCATGTGTGCATGTGTGCACCTGTGCATGTGTGCACATGTGCATGTGTGCATGTGTGCACGTGTGCATGTGTGCATGTGTGCATCACTGGTAACATTGTGTAGACATTGTAAACTGTGTTTCCTGTTTCCCTCCCACAGGTTCTGGTGCTGCTCTGGTGTCATGCAGCAGGGAACCTGAATCAGGTGCCACGGGTACTGATAATGATGACATCTGTGTAATGGCACAGGAAGGTGTGCCAGGGTCTGTCATTGGTCAGCCAATTGACAGTACACAGCTGTCAACCCCATCAATGCGCACAGTCATCCTGCCAATACATCCTTTGTCACCAATGTCCCTAGGTGATGGACAGGATACAGTGGGCATTGACCAGGGTAATGTGGTATCTGTGGCACATGCTTCCCCACACAGCAGCCATGGGCATGGCCCTGAGATGGTACCACACAGACAGATGTCCAGGGGTTCTCGTGGGAGCATCCGTGGGCGTACTGCCCCTGTCAGATGTGCCCACAGAGGTCTTACAACCTCAGCTATGTTTCGGGCTGTCATGCAGGCACAGTCACGTATGGAACGGTACACCAGACAGGGTCTGAGGGAGCTGACAGCATGTCGCACAGCCATGACTGACAGTATGCGTGACATTGCGGCTGCCATCCGTAATTTCACCGATGTCATAGACAGACATTGTGGGGACATATTAGATCAGTTCCACAACTACATGTCCATGAGCCAGGGCAATGGTGGACGGTTGAGGCGTCGACGTGGGTGTATGCCAGCAACAGCAGCAGCTGGCAGTCGTCGCGGATGACAACAGGGCCGCGGCCACCCCCATAGTGCCAGCAGCAGCCCCAGCAATGCTGGGTCTGTGCTGTCATCAGACCGCCCCAGGAGACCACGTGCACGTGGCTCTGGACAGGCCCAACAGGGATCTGTGTCCAGTCAATGAACACCTGCTTCTGATGACAGTACCCAGTCTGGATTGGTACCGGATACGGTCCGTAGCACCCCTGCAAGGCACAGGTACCGTGTCCATGGCCAGAGACACTGATCTGTATGACCTGGCAGGTACAGTCTGTGGCTGTCCACAAACACCGGTATATGGCAGCCATGAGGTGGAACTGTGTGCATCCATACACACATGTGAATTGACAACACCTAGGGCTACCGCATACATGCACACACTGCATCAACATTGCCCCACCTTGTACTGCTGTCCCTCACCAACACACATACACATACATGTCAATTGGTGGTATCAGTGGCAGACTCAGGCATACCAAGTTCACACCCTGTGCATATGATGAAACTGTGCCACCTCCTGCAATCTGTAACATCAGTGCAGGTACAGGTTAACATGTTGCTGATGCACAGGGTGACTACATAGACGTGTAGTAATAGTATCATGTTGTTAACAGTACTGTGTGCTGATATAATTGTGGGTATATCCCAGCATGCCTGATGCAGTAAGGGTATGATTGTCTTGTACTGTTGTCTACACCCATGGTAAGTACCATAGTGTATCATCTGCACATGTTTGCATACTGGTGGTAAGGATGTCAACAGAAGGCCACATACATAGGTAGCACAGGGGATAAGGTAATGAAAGTATTGATACGCAATGATGGACATGTAAACTGAAAGTGGCATGTTGCCCACACTGGACTCTGCAATGCGGATGTTTGAGGATGTTGATATGTGTGCAGTACTACACGACTGGTACAGGACACACAGGAGCACCCTAGCACTGCAAGCTCACATCTCATACCATGCTAGACAGCCCCAACACACAAAACTAACTTTCACAGGAGGGAGAGTCCCCATAAATGTCAGGGATACTGTGGTGGCAGGACAGGTAGCATACATCCTACTAAGTATGGAACCACTGAGTGAAGGCTCAGTGTCTGTTATTTGACATGTGTATTACTGCAGGTGTGAGCACCTGGGTTTCCATCCGGTTATTGTACATCCTGATGGTACATGGTCTGTACACTTGTGTGTGCTGAGACTGGACCCTGGCCATCTGACCTGTGTATTTCCATGTACATGTGTATAGTGCCTGCATATTTGCACTGTTACCTACTGGAAGTGGTACAGCTTGTTTGTTGTACAATGGACTACATGCAGCCCTGCTTACTGTAGCTTTGTTTGCATGCATGTTTGCTTGCAGTTACCCTGGAACACTGATTCCACCTGCAATGCAGATTTACAGAGCTTCTGTGGATTCCTAGTGACATCTGCATAGCTTACTATATGTATGTCCATGTCTCACTTGGCAGAACGTCACTGTTTGTCCTGTTCGCATGTACGTTGCCTGTGACACATTGCATATGACTTACCTGGCATTTGACCACGTGAGCAGTCATATATGCCAGTGCTAACTAATCACAGGCACTACACCCTCACATACTCACCTTCTGTACCTTGTTCCCCATTGGCCCTATGTGCTGTTAATCACCATGGCAATCACAATACTATGGTAGCATGTGCAAAGGTCACTTGTCAGTCACCTCTATGGTACAGTTGTGGAATATGTGAGTCATGTGGCAATGTCACAGCTGCCACATGTACACAGTCAACCCTCTCCCTACACATGGACGTACAACACATGTGTGAGATGCAACCACATAGCCAAACTGGGGACTAAGCACTCTGAACCCAGTACTGGCATAACCTGTCAGGTGGCATGAAATACTACAGTGACTACAATACCAGTCTGATGTAGACCTACACTGACAGCAATCCAAACACATGAACACACTGGGGCATTCGTGGAGCCTCAGAATAGCATCCTGCCTGAGCAGCAGACACCTCTGCAGCTGGCACACAGGCATACGTTAAGCCAGAACACAGCACGTGCAACACATAGCACACAAATCCTGTGTGCCAAACAGTCACAGCCTGTACGGCTAGACAACACACCTGCTACAGTTGTGTTAGGTACCTTTATTGTCCGGTACAGTGAGGTCCCGCTCACCAGGCTGGACAAGGTGAAGGTCACAGTGATATGCCCGTGGGGCACTATGGTCCACCACATAACACAAGCATACAGGTCAGTCAGAGGCATGGACACATATGACTCAGTCATTGTCCATGCCACTATGGCTGACCTGTGATGTACCTCCCTGGACTACATGATAGGGAACATAGAAGGGCTCTCTGAGCATGTGGCACAGGCTGGTATGACCCTGACCTTGGTTGGCATCATACCCTCACCAAGAATGCTGAAGTATTACTGAATGCTGATGAATTACTGTAGCTACAACACCCTAGCTGAAAGGTTCCTAGCATGTAGTCACTGCATTGCTATGGAACAACTTGTTACCACTCCCACAACAGGTGAAAACATGCAGCACCTGTTCATCAACAACATGTAGACTATATGCCCCAGACCAGATGTGTATCCCTCGCTGCTAGGATGATACCATATACAACTCACACTGTATATACACATACCACATGCAGCACCCGCACAGAAAACCACAGTCATAATGTTATCCAGTGCAAATACCATGTATTCACATGTGGCAGGCGTCAGACATGGGAACTATTGAAGGTCACAGGTATATATGTGTATTTGGCACACACATACATCATCTGTGTGCATTGCCATTACTGGTTTAATTGATGTCATGCATTATTGTGAACAACAACCCACACACATGGGCATTCTGTGTGACAAAAACACATGTGGCATTTGTGGAATTCAAAGCCATAACTAACTGTGCTATGACAGTAGTGAGAGACGCAGTAGCAGAGCATGCTATTTGCATTACTGGGAGATTTGCCCTCTTCTGCTGTACTTGTAGGGTGTTGACATCATCTCTGTGTAGAGATTGGAAAATGCAGCAGCTGGTGTGTTGTACTGGTTGCCAAAAGGGTACATGGGTACACACACACACACTTGCAATTTGCAGGATTCAAACCCCTACTTAACTATGTTATGACACTCAAGATGGACATATTAGCAGAGCGCGCTATTCGCATGCTGACATCATCAGTGTTTAGAAAGGGGAATGTGCATCCTGTAGTGTGTTCTCCTAGTTGCCAAAAGGGACATTTCTCTCACACAGCATTGCACACACAGCATTTGCAGGATTCATACCCCTACCTAACTATGTTATGACACTCAAGACGGAAGCATTAGCAGAGCATGCTATTCGCATTACTGGAAGGTTTGCCTTCTCCTGCTGTACTTATAGGGTGCTGACATCATCAGTGTTTAGAAAGGGGAATGTGCATCCTGTAGTGTGTTCTCCTAGTTGCCAAAAGGGACATTTCCCTCACACAGAATTGCACACACACCAACCCCGCTCACTGAGCATTTGCAGGATTCAAACCCCTACCTAACTATATTATGACACTTGAGGGAGATGCATTAGCAGAGCGCACTATCCGAATTACTGGGCATCTGTTCTGCACCTGCAGTATTTATAGGGTGCTGACATCATTATTTATACAGAGGTATGTACATCTATTACTACCTGTCAGGTGGGGGATAGCATATATATGCATTTGCAGCCACCTACTTCAGGGTCAGATATGCACATCAGCACTGGCAGGTTATGTTCTATACCATGCTTCATGACCACAGGACCTGTAACACACAACACAACCAGTTCAGACCACCCCTCCCACATCCAGGACACACACTTTGCTTCCCTGGGAACAGTGCCAAGATATGAAGGTGTTCACATACACCATTCCAGTTGTTAACATCAGGTACAGGTATATTGTGTGTGGGAACTACTCAGGCCTCTACAACATTACCCTACAGCCACTACAATTTGTGAGTCCATGTGCTATGGCAGGACCACTCACCACAGCCACAAGGGGGAATACATATTGCACCTGACCATCTGCAACATGGGTACTCACTGTTCCACACCAGAGGTAGACCACCATTGTTGATATCTGACCATACCCACCTTTCCCTGGACATCCATATCCCATCCCCACCCCAGGCAAGGTTGTCACTGCAAACAAAGTGTATTTATCAAAAGCAGACTTTGCACTTGTGAAGACTGGGGTGGAAGACTTCAAAGGACCCATGCTGGGGAGTATACAGGCCACTCTGCATAATCCTTGACAATTGCATTCTATGAGCATGTGGAAGGTTTGCATTGATCATGCTATCCCAAATATACCCATGACTCCTCCACAACAGGACACCTGTCAGGTGTACACCAGCCATATATGAGCTGTCCAACAGACGGAGTGAGCTAATACATTGCAGAGCAGTAGCCCACAGAGGGAGGACATCTCTGAACAGTACTGGCATGACACTTCAATCCCTCATAATCATCACGACAAAGTGTTGACAGTGAAATTGTCCAGACACTGCAGATAAGGCTCCCTCAGTCTGTTATTGATGCCCACTTACTGTTAGAGGTCCTCACCAACCCTCTTCCAGCACACACCAACAACATGGATGTGGCATAGCAAATTCAACCCCTGGGATCTCCACTGTGTCCCTGCTTGATGGAGGCACAGCACACTAGCCTCAAACGGTGCCTTATGTGACCTACTTTACAGTGGCACAGTAGCCTACTGTACTGGGGAGGCAGACGCCAAGCACACTCTGGCTAAGCTTTCATTCCCTAGGGCAAACAGCCTAGTATTGACCTCTACACCCATATGTTTAATTGTCAGATGCACAATATTTGTTGCTGATAGACTGTTTGCAGGTCTTTATTGCCATAGCATTCCCTGTTTCTATGAACAACTTGTGTATCTGTGGAAGATGTTTGAATATGAGAGGGATCCACTATATCACTTATGTCTCTGTAGTCATTTAACTGTGTGCACTGGGCAGATTGCTGTAATGTGGTTGGTTCCTGGAATAACACGTACAAATACCAGATATGTGTGGCCAACTGCTAAACTGAGATATGGCCTAAGTGTGTGAGCATGCCCAGTTCAGGCTTTCCATGGCATGTTGTCTGACATATGTCTCATTTATCAAAGTGTGCGAGCATGCCCAGTGTGAGCTTTCCATATGTTGAACTCTGCAGTCCACCACATTTGTGGATGAGTGTGAACTTCAACAATATCTCACGTTTATGGTTGTGTGTTGTGTGTCATGTTGTGTACTTACTGTCCAACTGCTTTGTGTCTGAACACAACAGGGATTATACTGTGCCTGCAGGGTTTGCATGGGATACTTTGCATACAGTTGTCAACATCCTTTCATACTGACCTAACACTGTAGTACCGTATAGTGTACTGGTTCAGTACTTTCACTGTGGTGGACAGTATCCTGGGCTTTAGTCCTATCACTGCTTTAAATTTTCATAGTGAGCACAACAGACTGGTTAGGGGCCAGTTGTGCACATATGACCATGTTGCATTATGTTCAGATATGGACTACTTAAACCAGGCTTGTCCAACATTGGTAGTGTATTCCACAACATAGGTGGACATTGGCAAACACTAGCGATGTGCCCTAGGCCATTTCTAATGCTAGTCAGAGAGTGTGTTTGTCCTTCGACACACATTGTAACTGGAGTTTGCCATGACATATGTCATGGTTAGTATACTGTGCCTCCGTCTACCCGTGACATAACAGTGATACCCAGGGTAAACCTACCATCTCCCATCCACTCATCAAGATTCCTCTTGAGGAGAGTCGATGAGTGACTCTCTGGCTAACCTGTACTGGGAGTTTACTCAAGAGTGGGGTGGCTTCTGTGTTATGGATCATTCAGTACAGCTTGTCCTATGTATGTCAGTGCTGGGGTTCAGGTCTCTCATGTGCATAGCTCACTGCCATTCAGATTGTACAAGGTGCAGCATGTTCATTGATTCCAGCTTGGACATGGCTTTATACATCAGGCACAGCTTGCCTCTGGGCGGGCAGTATGGCAGTGTGTGGAGCTGCAGTTTGTTTAATCAGGCAACACATGGCATCTGTTCAAGCTCTTTGATACTCCTGGTGAGGTACTTTTGGGGTCTTTCCAGTTGATGGAGGTGTCTGCTGAGGTACATCCCACAGGGGCCATTGTAGTCAATTGTGATGCTGATGAAGGATGACTGCAGAGCCACAATGACCTCTCCTGATCTAGATCTGACAACCTTCATGATTAGGTGGGTATATGGTATGTTTCTGTAACCACTACAGCCACATGCTTGTCCAATGCAAGATATCTATCAACTTGTGTCCCCAGGTCTCTTATTACATGTTAAGTACTTAATGGGTTAACACCTATGTGGTAATTGGTGGGCACTTACTGTATATCCACAGGGGTTGACTATACACTTTTCTGCAATTAGCTTGCTGACATGGCTATGGCACCAGTTGTCTGTTTCTATGTGGCCCTTTTGTGGGATGCTTGTGTCAGCTGGAGGGTCAGATATGGTGGCCAGTTTGTAGTCCTCTGCAAACTTGTTCAGACACAGTCCTTCCATGTTGGCCTGTACCTATGGGACATATATACCAAACAAGGGAGGTCCCAGGACCAAGCCTTGTGGGATGCCAGTTATATCTGGTTTGTAGTCTGACATGGCTGCAGCATTTCTGACCATGTCAGTTCTGTCCTTGGTCTGGTTTGCAACCCCTCTACTGACATAGGGGTTTATATTTAAGCTGGTGAGCTTATCTATAATGAACACGTGGGGTATTGTATGGAAGCCTTTGCAAGGTCCAGCTAGGCTGTGTGGACCACATTTCCCTCATCAATGACCTTAATGACTGTTTCAAATGAGTCAAACATGTTTAAGGGGCAGGATCTGCACTTAAGAAAGCCACACTGGGTAGGGTCCAGTGTCAGTAGGTCCCCAATATCTTTATGTCTGAGGTACATGCTGATCCTTTCCATAGCTTTGCAGACCAAGCTTGTCAGGATTCTGGGGTGGTAGTTTGCAGTATCCATTCAGGCAACACCTTTGTGGAGAAGGACCACTGTTGTTGTACACTGCTCTTTGGGTACATATCCTGTGGTAAGGCTGACATTGAGCAGTAGTGTTATTTGGCATTCCATTCTTCTTGGAGTCCATGTTGGACTCAGCCCAGGACACCATCTCGTACCATTGATGCTGTGTGTTTTGCTTTGTAGATGCTGGCTGTTACCTCAGCATCTGCAATGTCAGGGGCCAGCACTCTGCTGGGATAGTTATTTTGCATTTTGGGGGTTTGCACTGCACCTGTCAGGTTGGATGTTGGCAATATGTGTGTGTGTTTGGTATGTTGTTTGTAATATTTGAGTGATTCAGAGCATATCTGTGAATTCCCAACAAGGTTCCTACCATCAGTTAAGAAAGCCTTGTGATTATCCTTAGTGTCCTGTACAATTTGTATCTTCATAGGTTCATAGGTTCATACTAGGCTATCCACCCTAGGGCATTTATAAGCCTAGCCAGAGTGTGTGTGGCTTTCGCCACCCCTTGCTATGTGAATATTATGGCCATTTAGGATTTACTTTACTGTGCCTCTGTCTGGACGTGACACAGTGAAGACCCCCAGTGTACATCTACGATCACCCATCCACTTGGCAAGATTCCTGTTGAAGAGAGTCAGTGAGGGGCTCTGCCTAACATGGAGTGGGATTCCGTTCCAGGGTGTAGGGAGCCTCTGGGTTATGTATCTGTCCCTCCAGCACATCCTATTTCATTATGTGTTGAGGTTGACATCTCTCACTCTCACAGCTCCGATGGATTTGGGTTTTCTGGGGTGGAGCATGTCCATTACTCCTGTGTTGGACATGGCCTTGTACAACAGGCATACAACGCCTCTGCATAGGCAGTATGTGACTGCATACAGCTGGGGTGTCTACAGCCAGGCAGCATATGACATATATTTGAGACCCTTTATCCTCTTGGTGAGGTACCTTTGAGGTCTTTCTAACTGCTGCAGGTGTCGGGTAAGGTACATCCCAAATGAGGCATTGTACTAAATTATGGGCCTGATAAGAGAACAGTATAGGGGCACAATGACCTCTGTTGACGTAGATGTGAATCCTTTCATGATAAGGTGTCCAATATAGACAGTCTTCCTAGCCACGTTGGCAATGTGAGTGTCACATGACAGGTTACTGTCCACTTGTGTCCCTAGGTCCCTGATTACTCCTTCCATACATAATGGATTACCACCTATGTGGTAATTTGTGAGTACCTTGTTTGGTATTTGGTGAGACATTCATACTGTCCAGTGTCTTCAGGATGGCTGAGTGGGGTTCCTGTGTGTGAGAGTGTGGTCTGTAGCATGCTACAGACTGTACAGCAGTTTTGCCTATGGTTAGTTGCACATGGGTGGTCTCCGATGCTTCGTGCATTGTCAGTTACCTGGACGTGTGGGTGTCTGTGCTGAATATGGATACTCCCCCTCCTTTTATGTTTTGGTCCAGGTTTTGGGGCCATAATGCATGATATGAGGTATAACCTGGTAGTGCTGGTGTGCTGTCAGGAGCCTTGCTGCAGGTTTCTGTCACTGCACGGACATCAATGTTCTCCATACTGGGGAGGGCCTCGGGAGCATGCATGTTGAGGTTTACATGTCTGGCATTGGGCAGCATTACCCTTATGTTTCTTTCCACTTATGTTTTCTAGGGAGGTGGGTTAGTCTTTTCAGCCTTGCCTACAAAAGGCTCTATGGAGGTGGCAAGAGCCTTATCCAATATCCAGACGCCCAGTGGTAAGAGGTGCAAGCCATCCCTGGCACAGCAGCGTGGCTTGTCAAGCATGACATCCCAAGCAGACAGACATTGGATCCCCTTGGAATGACACCAGTAATTGTGCCACTTGTTAAAGCTGATCATTCTGTGTTTGTACTGTGGCATCATTCTTGGTGAGGGTAGGATGCTGCACACGGTCAGTGTCATACCGGCCTGGACTACATAATCGGAGAGCTCATCTATGTCTCTTTTCATGTAGTCTGGGGAGGTACATCTCAGGTCATTCACGCCAGCATGGACAATGACTGCATCATATTTCTACTTGCTTTGGGGTGACCTGCATACTTGTGTTATGTGGCGTATTGTAGCAGCCTACAGGCAGCTTACTGTACCCTTTCCCTTGTTCAGTCTGGTGAGCAGGACAGCAGTGTGTCTGACTATGGAGTCACCTATTACAACTGTATCAGGCATGTTGTTTCTCCTTCTGGCCTGTGACTGTTTGGCACACCAGCTTTGTGTACTATGTGTTGCATGTGCTATGTTTGGAGGTAGTGGTTGCTTGGGTGTCTGCTTTGGAGGCCTCTGTTGATGTGGTGTGTTTGTAATTAGAGCCTCCAGGAATGTTTTTCTGTGTTTATGTCTTTGGTTTGCAGTTGTGATAGGTCTATGTGAGACTGGGTTTGTGGTGTGTGTGGTTACCTTCTCCTCCTGACTAGTTTTGACAGTACTGAGTTGAGAGAGCTCAGCCTCCGGTTTGGATAAATGGTTGCATCTCTCACATATATTTGTATTTCTTGGGGAGGTGAGGGTTGTCTGTGTACATGGGGCAGGTGTAACATTGCCTCAAGATTCACAGATTCAACTTGTTGTAGCTGGCCTTAGTGGATTGTATGAGTGGACATATTTTATTGCCATACTACTGATCAGAGATTACTTCCCTTTTTATGTTTGCTCTATCATGTAGTAGCTTCCTCATTCTCTTGCATGGTTTGGTAATGGCTGGGGTCCACCATGCCAGATGCCTGCGTGTATGGCATTGTGTCTTGGTTTTATTTGGGATTGCATAATCCATGCATTCCTGGCAGTGTTCATGGAATGCCTGTATAACAGGTTCTGAGGTGTGGCCCATATTTTGCACCTGCACAGGGCCTTTAATGGATTCCACATCAGTTTGGAGGAGTGCAACTTTTGCTTTACACATGTTTTTCACTGTGGTTTTCTGGCCAGGGACTGTGGTCAGGATGTGTATATCTGGTGTGATTACTCTATGGTCTGATCTTACCAGTGAGGGATACACTTCTCATCTTGCCATCCAGTACCCATGTTGCTGATTATCACATCCAGTATGCTTACCCCTCTTGTGGGAGTGGTACGTTGTTCCTGGGCATTTTGGTTTATGGATTCTAGGAACCTTTGTCCTAGAGTGTTGGAGCTAGAATAATGCTCCCAGTCTATGTTTGGGTATTTTCAGTCACCCAATATAATGTGGTTTGGAGGGCTTGATATATTCATGTATTCCAACATAGGCCAAGTGCAGTTCCTGGTGTTAGGACGGTAGTCTGTAGCAGGCTATAAACTGGGAGGCAGTTTTAGCCACTGTTACTTGACCATGGCTAGTCCATGCTGCTTCTTGTTGTGGTACCAACATGGGGTGTGGTTATCCTTGACAATTATTGCTAGTCACCCTCCTTTTGTAGCTTGTTCCATGTTTTGAGGCTGTACAGCACAGTATGAGGTGTAACCTGGTAGTGTTAGGGTGCTGTTGTGAGCCTTGACCCAGTTTTCTGTTACAGGACAGATATCAACATTCTCCATACTGGGGAGTTTAGACTGCATGCATCTTGCTGTTTAGACTTCTGGCATTGGGTAGCATTACATCTAGGTTCTTATCCCTTGTGATACCTATGGAGGTGGGTTTGTGTTTTGAGCCTTACCTATTCAAGGCACGCTGTGGGTAACAACAGCCTTTGCCAGTATCCATAAGGCCAGGACTGATAGGTGCATGCCACCCCTAGCAGGTGGAGCATCATGTCATGCTCAGCATGTCATCCCAGGCTGGCACACATTGGATCCCCTTTGACTAACAGCAATACTTCAGCCAATTATTGCAATTGATCATCTCATCATCATATTGTGGCATCATGCTTGGTGAGGGTAGGATGTTAGTCAGGGTCATCAAGTTTGCATATACTACATGGTGTTACATTGCTTAACACATGGCATTCATGCCTCAGGTGGTGCTGCAGGGCTGCCTCTGTCGGATGCACATACTACACTCCCTGTACATGTTTGAGAGCAGGTTATGTCATTTTAGGCATCCCTGTTATTATATGAGTGAGTCAGAGGGTATCATTCCCAGGGTTCCTACTGAGCCAGTGTATGTGCTATGCGTTGCCTCTTTGCCAAGGCCAGGGCATACTGGGCACGCCTCCTTCTGCCTACTGGGGCAGGCTCAGGTTGTTCCTCCTCCGAGTCACGCTCTGCCTGTGATGGCCTTGGCAATGGTGGGGGGCTGTTTGGCCCGGCCCTATGCTGGTCCTGCTGCAGCTGTTTTCGCAAGATCATATTATGTAGCATAGCACATACCATGACAATTTGGGTACATGTAGTTGGTGAGTACTGCAAGGCTCCACCAGATGTGTCCAGACACCGGAACCGTGACTTGAGCAGCCCAAACACACGCTCTATTACATTACGTGTTTGTGCGTGTGCCTCATTATGGCATTCCTGTTCAGGTGTGTGTGCGTTTCTGATGGGTGTCATCAGCCATGGCTCCAGTGCATAACCTGCATCCCCCACTAGGTGTCCATGTGGGATGTCCCCATTGGCAAATGTCTGGTACAGCTGTGTCAAATGCCAGATATGGGAATCATGGTAGCTCCCAGGGCAGCCAGCACACACATTCATTATTATGCCCTGGGCATCACACACGACCTGGCAGTTGATGGAGGGGAAGCCCTTGTGGTTTATGTAGGCCCTATCCTGCTCACCAGCTGGTGCTTTGATGCGTATGTGTGTGCAGTCTATTGCACCCACTACCTCAGGGTATTCCGCTATTTGCTGGAAGAGACGCATATTGCTGGCCAATACCTCACGGGCATTGGGGAAATATACATGATCACCGACATGTGCTGACATGGCATCCAGGAACTGGTGCAGTACCCTGGAGGCTGATGCCTGTGATATCCCCATCATATCACCAGTTGGTCTCTGGAAGGTACCTGTTGCTAGTATTCTTAGGCCAACACATACCTTGGTTTCCACTGGGATGGGTTCCCCTCTGTTGGTTCTGTGTGTGAGGCGTGGCCTGCACAGCTTGACAATTTGCTGCAGGAGGTCTCTGTCCACTCTATAGCGCTCCACTATCTCCAGCTCATGTAACCCGTGGTAGGTGACCCTGGGCCTGTACACTCTTCTCCGTCTCCTCACTGTGGGTTGTCTGGCACCATTTGCATTGTCACCACCCTCAGCAAGTCGCCTATGTCTCCTTATGACAGCTATGGCAGCCCCTAGCATTTCTGCTCTGAGTTCAGCTTTTCAGTTTTCACTTCTAATAGCTTACTCCTGTCTTGCAGTGTCTCTTGAGAGAAACATCCTGCACTGCTGTTTGCAGAGTTTTAAGTGCTGGGCTGGGCTACTATTCTGCCTGTGTAATTGCCTGCTTCTAATTGTTTTCACCTGCTAGCTCCAGCAGTATTCCCTGCTAGCTTCCTACTAATTCTGTTGCTTCCTTTTTCCTTTCTGTTTCCTCAGGGGGGAGCAACGCGCATACCAGCAGAAACACGCTCACAGTGGCTTACATGCGCACACACATGCTTACACGGTTTAGAATCTTCTTATTCAGGTTAAAACATGAGCATACCAGCGCAAACAGTCTTACAAGTCTGCCAACAGGCTCCAACATGCTCAGTCTGCCTTACACGCCCACACACTGCCCTACTCGCGCCTCATGGCGCACACACGTACGCATGCATGCCCAGCAAGAAACTTTGGTGTTGGCAACAGTGTACACCTTCCATTTCTTGACTTTCCCATGCTTATCTTGTGGCACTCCTCTTTCCATGATATGTGTCTGACATCTGTCATGTAACACTGACCTCCAATGAACTGCATTTCTTTCTGCCATTCCCCCCTGTGATGTCACCTATCTCCTACTCTGTTCCTCCCCCTTATGTAACTCTTACACTACTCAGAATGTGCTCATTTGCTATGTGACAGTGGGATTCAGTATCCTAACACTCATTTACATCAGATTGCCTACTAATGCTTAGTTACATGTCTTAGGCTCAGCTTCCCCCCTTAGCAACCACTAAACGGTGGCCATGTTGTTTTTGGTCTGCTGGTCCCTGCATTGTAAATCCATGTATTGCATAAAACCCACATTTGTGGGTTTATAACCTTCATTTTTATGTTTTATATAGTGCAGCCCGTTTGCGCGGGGCTGCGCTGTGTTTAAACATCGGCGATCGCAGGAAAAAAAATATTTATTTCTCATATTTGCATCGGGGTACCTTGCCAATGGCCACATATTTGGCCATTGGCATGCTGCCTGACACATATGCACCCTTTATTTGGAGCTGACATGGCTCCATTGTGTTATTTGCAGAAACATACTCAGTTGTCAACTGAGTACATTTCTGCAGCTAACACGGCTCTTACACAGGCTGGTTTGGGCTTCGTGGATCGCTAATCTACCTCATTTGCATGCCTTTCAGCTGCAAGTGAGGTGATTAGCATATCCACGCCCAGTCCGTGTAAGAGACATTTTAGCTGGTCTCTTACACGGAATTTCGGGCTGTTCCTGGATCGCGAGGGCTGCATGGAGTCTTACACTACTCTTAGACTCCGTGCAAGCCTTAGTGAATCCTGCCCTTTATCTTTTTGAATTATTTGTTCCATATCGATAATGCTATCTTTTTTCTATTTTTCATCTCATTTCTTTTCTTTATCCTTATTATCTTGTTCTGTTACTTCCACTGTTATGTCTAAAATTACTTTCTCTTTTTTCACCTCCCCCAAATGTCCCTCTTTTTTCATTTATAACATTTAGTTTCGCAATTTTTGCATCATGTCCTAAGCACCTGCATGTAAAACAGCTTATTTTTTCACATTTGTTAATTAAATGATTCATTTTTCCACACAAAAAGCATGTTTTTGCTGTCCCCAACATCTGACCAAGCCTCTATCCCCTTCAGCATTAATAACACTTAGAATATGTACAATACAGTCATTTAACAGTTTCAATATCACATTGCAATCCCAAACCCCAGTACATAAACCTCTATTATGACACATTTTTGATAAATTCAGTACATTACATAGATTTAATAAATGCTTTTTAAAGTCTCTTTTTCAACCTCAGTTTGGAATTGAATATTAACTTTTTTCTTAGTTTCTCTAAAAAGAGGGCTTGAGTACATGCAAGTTCCATGGTGAACAGTTTCTCTTTTTTTCGTATTCCTCCATAAACTTTTCCATTATCTGCCCAGTCTCAAAAGTAATGTCAGAAAAAGTCTTTTTATTAGTACGAATAATGCTTTTACCTCATTTGGTTTAATCCTGAGTGTCTTAATAACTTTATCACATACCATGCATGTATCCATTGGAACATCTTCATTCTTTTTGATTCAAACCTTAAACAGTCTTTTTCTTCTAAAATTCATTATTTTCTCTTCTTTCTTACTCTTTCTTACCATGGAGTCCTTTTCTCACCATATCACCGTACAATTTTTTTCTCCATCTGCATATCCTCACTCTGGTGCCCTTCTTCCTTTTGTAGTCTATCCACCATTTTGCCCCAGGACATGTCCTTTCCATTTTCTGTCTACCTTTCCACCACCATCTCCAGCAATATATCATCCCTCAACTCTCCCAAATGGAGGGTTGTAACAACACAATCTTGTGTTCCAACTTCGGATTCAAATAGCTTCTACTGAAACAACTCTTTCGTATCTATCTCTACTACATCCAATACATTAAACTTGCTTTGAAAAGGATCATCTGCCTTTTCCCCATCTCTGTCACACCATATTCTTTTCTTGACCTCTCCTTTACCTCAGATTTCTTCTCCAATAACTTTATCATATCCACTGTTTGAGTAACAGCACCATAATTGCCATCACCCTTGCCACCCTCTTCTCCAACCTCTACTTTTGCTTAGATTAGCTTCCTGCTTCTCAAAATTGTCTACACTAATGGACCAGAAGACAGAAAGGGTCAAAAAGAAAAGAGTCACTATACACAAAAATAGTAGGGGAAGTTCCCTAATCCTCTGGCCAAATTTCCCCTAGTAGTAAAGATACCACTTTCTGTTTTCCTGAAAAGAGGACACTAGCCTAGTGGGATTAACCTGGTCAACAAAGGATGAATAAATAAATTAATTTCCTTAATCTTGAATTTGCTCTCCACTCTGGCCTAACTGGATGATTCTCTGCCTTGGAAAACAAAGAATGCAGTTAAATCAGCGTATAAGCTGTCCCTTTCCCACTCCTTAACATTGTTTGTGGTCTGTTTCAGGTCCGACAGCAACAGTGCCTTTTTTTCTTGAAATGCTCTTGAAATTCTGTTTCCTGCTGTTTTGAGTGACACAATTTTTGCAACTCTTTGTAGTCCTCGGATTCTTATGAAGTCCTTTAAATTGGAGGGATGAAAGTGCTTAATTTTACTTTTAGATGTTTAGTTTTTATTTTGTTTTATTAACACCTTTAAGTAATTTTTGTAGTGTTTGTAACTCTTTGTAGTCCCCTTAACCTCTCTGTAATAATAATTGATCTGTCAAACTAACCAGTTACATGATATTCTGTTTGGAGATAAATAGCTGCCATTTCCACAGTTATCCTGTGCTTAGTGGCTCCCTGACTCCTGTGCCTAAACCTCCCACTCCTTCATTTGTAATTCCTTACATGGCCTTTGGAGGGGAGTCAGTCAGCTTCTGTCTGCTTTTTTGTTCTTTAGGTTCCAGCCTCTCCCGTCTGCTTGAGCAGTTAGGTAAGTATCATCTGATTGAATGTTAGCCGTATCTGATCCTCTAGTAACTCAAATATCCCTTGATCGTGCATCTTTGAAAACACCAGCATGAGGTCTTTTCCACATCCAATGTTTTCTAACAAATGTTGGATACTAGAAACATGACGGCATCCAGCCTAGACAACATTTCCCTGTTATAATGGGCACCAGAGGAGGAGAAGGAGGGGTTACATGCACTGTGGGGGTAGACTCTGCAGCTATGCTTTTTGTGACACACTACTTCCCATTCTCCACCTCCATGTCCATGGAAGTGGACCTACAGATCATAACCACCTGCTGGTATAATAGCACCAATATGCCCATTTCTCTTCATTCTGTACATCTATATGTATAGCTGTGTGGATGTCAGAATTCATCTATGTATATGTAAAATTACATTAACAGCCATTAAATCTTATTTGATAGTTTCCACTTTATGTGATGAATGCATTCTCTGTTGTGGGCATTATAGACTGATTGCCATACCATCGTCCAGCAAGACAGGCAAAACTGTATCTAAACAGGTACTCTGCTCTTCTTCTACTATTTTATATGTTAGATTTTAGTATAAAATGGGCTTCTAGAATAACGAGAAAAAACACTGTTCAGTCAGATTTCCAAAGGGATGAATTAATGAAGAGAGAGCATCTAGTGAAAAATGAGGGCACCTATTCATGGCTTGAAATCAATGTGCAAAGAGAAAAAAAAAAGTTTTATTCCATTGCTATTTTTTTAACTTGCTAAAATGGGAACAACTGTTTTCATTCTAACAAATTTCTGTTTACCACTCTTTCATCATTGAGGAATGAAAAATCCTATGCATCTCTTAAATATTCGTAGCATTTCTTAAATATATGTACTTCACCTGTTATCTGCTTTGAGTGTGAAACATTTAAATACCTATCATTCCACTACATAATAGTTTAATACAAAACAGAGCTCATTCAGACAACTAAAGAAGAAAATATTTTAAAACACAACCTTTGACAGTATGTGGGTTTGTAGCTGTGTGCATTTATTTTTCTTTGTGTGCACGAATGTGTGTGCCTCTGCATTTGAATGTTTTTGTGTTTCTGTGCATGTTTGTGTTGTATGTGTGTCTCTACTTGTGTATCTGCATCTATGTGTTTGTGAGTGTGTGTGCATCTGTATCTGTTTATGTGAGTGTATGTTTGTGTGTGTGAGTGTGTGTGTGTGTGCGTGTGTGCGTGTGTGCGTGTGTGCGTGTGTCTGTTATTAATGTGTCTAGGTGTCTGATTGTGAACATGTGTGCTTGGGTATGTGTGTTTGCATGTGTGTGTAGTGCTGTATGTATCTTTTTTATGAACGTGTGTGGAAGTTTGTGTGTGAACATGCTTGTGTGTGTATTTATGTGTGTGTGTGTGTGTGTGTGTGTGTGTGTGTGTGTGTCTGTTATTAATGTGTCTAGGTGTCTGATTGTGAACATGTGTGCTTGGGTATGTGTGTGTTTGCATGTGTGTGTAGTGCCGTATGTATCTTTGTTATGAACATGTGTGGAAGTTTGTGTGTGAACATGCTTGTGTGTGTATTTGTGTGTGTGTGTATGTGTGTGTGTGTGTGTGTGTGTGTGTGTGTGTGTGTGTGTGTGTGTGTGTGTGTGTGAAACAAGTAATAAAGGATATGGTACTATATATGCAGCTAAAATGTTATAATTCTCTATCTATTGAAATACAGCTTGTATTGAATTGATTGTGGTGGAGGAACTATTTGACATAAAAAAAATCCTATACACAATGTTTTTTAAATAACAAGAACTACAAAAACATTACAAATTTATTCATTAGGTAGCATATTTTCTAAGCAAATTAATGCCTTTCAGAGGGCGCATTACTGAGAAATAACAGATCTTTCAGGAATGGGAATGTCTTTCACCTGTGGCATCAGGCCCCGCTAAATACCTAGGTTGTCTGAAATTTCCTTGTAAAACTCACCCACCCTGTTGAGCATTTACAAAGAAGCAAAGATCAAACAATAAATGACACAGAACCACTAAAGTTAGATTTCATCAATGGACAAGGAAAACAGAGTGTCAGTTATTCTATCCATTTATTAACATATGCTTAAAATTTACCTGTAGGAAGAATATGAAAACAACTGAAAAGAAAAAAAATGTTCCCAGGCCAACCACATAGTTTCAGGCACTGGAAAATGAAATGAAATGCTATCACTTCAGGTCACAAATTACATGTTTCAATACATACAAATAATTAGCTCAAAGTAACAATGTATATTTATACTGTTCTTGTGCCTGCAGGAATATAGATATATATATATATATATATATATATATATATATATATATATATATATATATAAATCACACCAATGAATGTCTTATAGAATCACCTGCTGTAGATAAATATACTTAATCTGAAATATCATTTCAGATGTGTAAACGTGCAAAACTTAATTGTGTATGTGAAGACATTAATATAATTCCCTGATTCCTTATCTCTTGTCATCAGATATTGGGTAAAGTAGTATAAATATTATTATTTGCTATTATGATACATGTGAGTAGACAAAATGATGTAATTTGAGATTAAATTTGCAATTCATTCTTTGCTGATTTACTTATACCATATACAGTGGAATACATACCCATATACTATGCAAAACCCTGTAGTCGGAATACTTTAATGGCATGCAAAATCACCATATCATCATTTATTTATACCACCTAATATGCATGAGAGATGCTGCCCACTAAGTGAAGGGTGCACGTGAAGGGGGTGTTTAATGTATGAGTACAGCACTTAGAAGTACAGACTCGGAATTTGCCAATGGCACCTCAGCGTAGATGCTATTTGTGTTAAATGTAATAAGACAAAAGATTGTTTAGAGCAACATTCATATAAGTTAATTAATAGAATTTTTAATACTTTAAACCAATTTCTTTTATTTATTTATATTGTTATGGATAGTGGTCTTTAAAAAGAGTTAGATAAACTGTTCTAATAATTTCTTCATGGTGGTAGTTTAAAATATTAAGAAATTCCTTAATTCAGTGATCCATACATTACCTTTTAATGTTGGATAGACTTGTTGACATTATTGATTTTATTATTTTTTTTTTGTGATAAAGCTGTCGGTATCATTTGCAGAATGAAGGCATTTATTGCATCACCAGGACGGTGCAGCTGAGTTTGTTAATTGAGCAGTGTATTTGCACTCCCTACAGAGCTTACTTAGTGAGTCAGGAAGGAAGGAACATTTAGTAGCAGGCAGGACTATGAAATGACAAGTATGACAGAAATTCTAAAAAAAGAGAGAAAATCCCAGGAGTTTAATGATAGTAAAACATTAACTATTTATTCACTCATTTTTTACCACATACTTGCAGCACTTCAGGATGACAGGGCATCTATTTGTTGTATGACAGACTGATGGATTTAGATTCATTTACTTCAGATTCTTAAATAAAAACTTTCATCATAGCATTGCGTACATCTTACATTGATGCCTTAAGCTACAACTAAACAAAATATAATAAATGTTTGCCCTGTGATTTTATCTGGTTAATATTGCTTATATTTGTATTGACATTTTAGAGTATACCACTGTAAACAATGTTCACAAATTTCCACATCTCTCACAGAAATTATGTCTCTTTAGGGTACATCTAAAAACATTTCCATCTGCTTAGTCTTGGTTTTGTATGTGCTGCCTTCATACAGTGAATAAACTGAGTTTCATGTTTCATTAACCCTGTGATTGAAATAATCAAATATTTTAGTAGTTAGATGTTTAGCAACTCTGTAGATCATACTTGCCTTTAACATTTTTCTGATGACATAAAGGACCATGACATATTCTGTAAGTATCATTTCATATATATTCCTGTATTCTATAAAAGTCTGCATGTGAGGCAGGACGATGAGCAGACTCATAAGAATATTAAAGGAATTGGCAGGTACATAGAGTTGTAATTAGCAGAGGCGCATATCTGTGAATGGTCTCTATATTATGCAATATATATTTGTTGCCCCCCACATCCATTTATCTTCCTCCCTATCCGAAATGACCCATTCAAACACAATTGTTCCCTTCACAGATGAGCCTTCCCACAGGTCGTCCCTCTGTCTACAGGGAAAGCTCAGCTTATCAGTTCCCTTGTGTTAAGTAAACACTCTTCTGTTTATCAGGACAAGAATAAGGAGGCTGGGCATTATATGTGCAGCTACTAGGGGCAGGGATTTTGGATATGAAGGGAAAGAAAACCCAAAGTGCCTTAGAGTGTATTTGTTAGGTCAACACATTACTGCACCAGATGACACACCCATTACTATATCACTAACAGCTTGCTTCCCATTTGAGAAGTATTTACCAGTCTCTGCTAGGAAGCATCTGACTGCAAGCAGGAACCACAGACTTTCCCCTTATTTAATTTCTCCAAATAATTTAGGTTTCTAATACCATGACTAAAACTGACCCCATTCCTAATTCAGGGTATGATTATTAGAGTTCACGAAACTAGTATTATTTCAGTCCTTGATGTTGGCCAAAATTGCACTTCTCAGCACTCACAATGTACCCAGAATTGACTCCTTCTCTTATTCATATTTGCACGATCCCCAATGCAACAGCCTTTCCACATTATTGTGCCTTTTAGTATGCAGGTCTTCTGCTGTGA
This sequence comes from Protopterus annectens, assembly GCF_019279795.1. NCBI lineage: Eukaryota > Metazoa > Chordata > Ceratodontiformes > Protopteridae > Protopterus > Protopterus annectens. The sequence continues at coordinate 1,337,776,627 of NC_056737.1, forward strand.
GTGTATTACACTCTGCAAAAAGATGTGTCACAGTTTCCAGTTCTTTTTTAAATGAACTGCATTTGTCTGTTTCTCCCACATGTTCCATGGACTTTGTAAACCAATATGTACGTAGTCCACTATCCTGGGCCATTATTATTAGCCTTTCATATTTTGGTTTCAAATCCTTAACCATTCCTGCAGCAAATATTGCTCAACATGAGGTTATTTCAAGAGAGATCTCTGTTCTTGTCACTATTATTTATGGAATTTCCAGTTTTCTTTCCTTCGCATCTGGTTCTTTTCTTTGTATTCTTTCTTTTGTTTTTAGCATATTTAGTCTGATTTTTCTGGGGGATTCAACAAAGCCTACATGGTCAGTTTTCACTGTGTGCTCATCCTGGCTCAATGTGCACATGGTGACGGAAAGTTTTAGATTCAGTAAGCACCGTGTAATGGTGCTCACCCCCACGCAAACAAGGTAAACACCATGGGATGCTAATTATAATATAAACTGCTGAACTGCATGCTAATTAACCAATCCAACAAGGTTTAGCTATTCAATAAACTATAAAGCATCTGTGTAGACTCCATGATGGTTTCGCCTGCACATTCCAAAACCTTTGGAATACACCCATGGAAAAGAGTCTACAAGGACAGAACCATGTCAACTGCTGCATTTACAAGGTAAGTCTTGAACCTGGAGTGTATTGTGTAATAACAGGAATGAGTTGCATATCCTTGTATCACACTAATAAGGCAACATATCCTTGTTTGAGTGATAACAGTAACTCATGTTTGCCCCTCCCACAAAAGAACAGTCTATCCTTGTTTGTGCCATAATAGTGACTCACCTTTGCCCCCCCCCCCAAAAGAACAGGAAAATGACACAATTTGCTAACAAACCCTCTGTGAAATGTTAAAAGTTCTATCAAAGGAACTGTCCCTGAAGCATTTGTACATATTTATCACACGTCATTCCATTTTCATGTATTGGCAGTCATGTATACCTCTGCAATGGCTTAGCAAATATGCCCATGCCAGCAGTACACTTCTATCTAATGCACAGAGATAAACGTGTAAAAGCCTATGCTTCAGATATTTCTTAAATACATTTCAATATATACAGTATGTAGCTGACCAAATGAAAGTATACCTTCTGAAGTGCAGTGTTGCTCTGTACAGACATATCCTGAAGAAATAGCATTATATAAACAAGTGTCCTCACTATCAGTTTGCCAAGCTACACAGTTGCCTTTCTATGGTGTAGATTCAGGGCTGTCAGCACATTGAAGATGCAAATGAGGTGTGAACTCATTAGCATTGCTAAATGCCAAAAAGCTGGATTTGTGTAGGAGTTGTAAACATAGTGCAGGCACTCCCTCAGTGTTTGTTTTAATGGATTGCAATTGTGACTGATTAGTGGTTGGGAGAAGGAACACACAGCAGCACTGCTGACTGCCTTACTTCCACTGGGTATGTCAGGTCAGATCTACAAAATGTTAGATGTAAGGTTTGAAATATAAGTAAGCAGCACAAAGTCACAGGTTGTGTTCCTTAACATCCAACCTGACCTTCATTTGTTGGCAACTGCATATGATATTATTGGGTTTCTGTCAGAAGAACGAATGCTTCAATTAGCGAACACTCATATATCAAACTTTAAAATGCGAAACCTGAAAATGTTGAAGGCATGGAACATCAATTTTTTTGCCAGGGGAAAAAATCGATGGGCCGTTCTCCGGACTTTGCTGTTTTCTCCACTGTGGTGCGATCTCGGAGTTGGTATATTTAAGTTGGGGGGTGTGTGGGGGCACAGCCTTCTACATCGAGGGTTGTGGGGGACAAGCTAAACCTGTCATCTACTGTCAAATACGTAAATACATAAAGAACTAAAGTTTAACCCACTCACATTCATTTCATCCCTCAAAGAATGTAACTGGCATCCTCTAAAGTACCTCAGTCTTGATGCAGCTGAATGTTTTAATACTACCTTCCTGAGCATCCTTAATTACCATGTCCCCATAAGACTTTCCAGAATCAAAGAACAACCCTCCCCATGGCTACAGAAAACCACTAAGTCAGAAATGAAAAACAGGGATAAAGCCTGGGAGCACTGGTGCAAAACCAAAACCCCCTTAACTAGACAGAAATTTGTAGAACTATGCAATAGAATAAAAAGCTAATAAAACAAATTCCAATACTACCAGTCTGCCCTAGACTCTTCCCAACACAGCCCCAAACAATTCTGGTCCTCCATAAACTCCATCCTCCAACCAGGTAAAGTCAGTACCCCTCCTCCTAACATCCCTCACTCCTCAGAAAATATTGCTACCTCATTCAACACACACTTCACACAAACCATACTATCACTAGCTAAACAACACAACCCCCCTCCCCTCCAACCCACACCTTCAACTAGTAATCTCCCCACTGCTTTCTCTTTTTCTCCTGTACCTACCTCCAACATAAAACAACTCTTAACTAAACTTAAGCCCACCAAATTAGCAGCAGATAACCTCCCAAGTGAATACCTACAAATCGCAGCTGATGCTCTGGCCTACCCAGTATCCACCTTGATTAACCGATCTCTGATAGAAAGTTACGTTCCCACACTGTGGAAAGTATCACATACAATTCCCCTCCACAAAGGTGGACCCTCCATAGAACTAACCAATTACCGCCCCATAGCTATTCTCTCTCCACTCTCCAAAATACTAGAGAGATGCACACACTCTCAGGTCTCAGACTACCTCCTTACTAACAACTTCCTTTCCAATACTCAGCATGGTTTCCGACCAAACCATAGCACCACTGCCTTACTCTCCTTTACTAACACTATCCTTCAGCATAAAAACAATGGCTATCTCTCCTCTGCTACTTTCCTAGACCTATCTAAAGCATTTGACATGGTCCCACACAAATAACTTATCTCTGTCCTCAATAACCTATCCTTCTCACAATCAGTCACCAACTGGTTTCAGAGTTATCTGTCTGACCACCAACAATGCATTGTATGGCAGCATGACATATCTCCCCAACTACCTGTCTCCATAGGGGTCCAAATTCAGCTAATATTCTGCACATATGATCAGTTTTAAATGTCGAAGAAATGGATAGCTATGGCTCTTTCCTACCTCCCTTCTGCACATTTGTGTATTGTTTTCCCTTTGTTCTTCCTCCTGCTTGTTCCCCATTTCACCACTGTCCTATCTTTCCCATTTCCTTTCTTTAATGCATTATTGCACAATGGTGCTCATTACACACCAACATGCTGCAACGGTAATGCAAAAGTATTTAAAAGTATTACATACAGTTGTATTCGAACCCAGTACCATCTGGCCCCAAAAAGGAATGTATCACTGCATTAACATATGCTGCCACAGAGTCAGTTAAGTAGCAGGTGTATTCCAGAGACTCAATACTAACTGTCAGACTTTGTTCTTCCCCCTTTGCTCCCCATTTTACCACTTCCCTATCTACTCCATTTTAACACCTTTAATCTGGTCAAAAAATAGAATCACACACAACACACATAAGTAGCAGAAAAAAGCAATTGATCCATCCACTTTTTGGGCTCCATATTTGCATGAGGTATGTATCTCTTAGCGATTGTGAGTGGAAGCAAAACACTGCTGCACTATGCCAATATACAGCAACACATCTCGTATAAACAGTTCACTTGATTGCATTATCCCTCTGTAATGACAAGTATTTTAAAGTATTAGATACACCTGTATTCAAACCGAGTACCATCTGGGCCAAAAAAGGAATGTATCAATGCATTAACACTTGCCAACACAGAGTCAGTTAAGCATCAGGTGGTAATTATGATATACATAGCACCTCCCTAAGCTCAATTACAGTGTTGTGAGACTTGGGAACACATGTTTATAGCAATCTACACTTTCATCACTATGTGACCATAGTGGTGACACACACAATCTGCATTGCGCACATCATACATATGGACATCACATTCTAGACCACCTGAGCAGTACTTTACCCTTATCACACCAATAATGGAGTACAATGCTCACATCTGTCTGTATCTTACCAGACACTTGCAGCAATTGGAGAAAACACAGAGTTGTGCCTGGAAGAATCCCAGGTCTCCAGACATGACATATATGGAAAGCCTGTCACTGTACTTGGTATGATACAAGCTGCTGAGAGGTAACCTATGCCTGCCCGGTAGAGCAATCTCAGACTATGCCCTTCTGGAAATGATGGACATCTGCAATTAAAATGGGAAAAGAATAATTTGCCCCAGGGTTCTCAGCCTAGCTTGTGACATAAACAGAACATGCTGGGGAGACAGATATATCCCACAATAGGTTGGTACTAGGCTATCAGCCCTAAGGCCTATACGAGCCTAGCCATAACAATTCCCTGGCTATTTCTTCCCACATTATTTATAGGTTCATAGGTTGGTACTAGGCTATCACATTCCTCTGTAATAGGCTCCCACTGTGTGTGAAGTAATGTTCCTCGATGCCCTGTTGAAGCGCAACCTTGAGTACTGGTTGTGTGATTGTAGAGTCACCTCTGGGCTGGCACCTATGTCTCTCATGGACAGGGACAATCGGTTCTGTTCACAAATTACCTCTGCTAAAAACAACCATCCAACTATGTTCAATAAGGATACTTGTGCTTATACACAGATAGACTTCTACACACCCTAGTGCTATAAGGCTCATATGAACTTGTGAAGTTATGTGCCTCTGCAGGCCTCCCAAACTGTTGTCCCCAACATGGTCTGCTGATGTCATCTACTATAAGTTTACTTACAGTATTGTATAAACCAGACGTATGCCATGGAGCTTGCATAAAGTACTTAGTCTGTGTACGAAGATAGGTAGGGGTTCTTTTCTCACTGCAGTCAACTATGTATTTGTGTATCCTGCAGTTACCACCACAACCACATGAATTGATAGTATTTTGATACTTGCAAATGCCTACAGATCCATTTCAGGCAGGCCTCCCAAATGCTTCTCTCCAACATGCACTGCTGATGTCATCCACTATAAGTTGACCTGCAGCCATGCAAAAACCAGACTTGTGCCATGGCACTTGCATAAAGTACTGCATTCTGTAGTCTGCGTATTTAGATAGAGGTTTTGTTCTTAATGCAGTCAACTGTGTATGTGTGCATGTGTATCCTGCAGTTACTGTCCCAAACCCATGAACTGACAGCATTTTGATACTTGGCACATGCCTACAGATGCATTTCAGGCAGGTCTTCCAACTTATTCTCTCCAACATGCACTGCTGATGTCTCATTCACTATAAGTTGGCCTGTAGCCATGCAAAAGTCAAACTTGTGCCATGGCACTTGCATAAAGTACTGAGTTCTGTAGTCTGTGTACTTAGATAGGTAGGGGTTATGTTCTTGCTGCAGTCAGTTGTGTATGTGTGCTTGTGTATCTTGCAGTTACTGCCCCAATCCCATAAATTGACAGCATTTTGATACTTGGCACATGCCTACAGATGCAATTCAGGCAGGCCTTCCAACTTATTCTCTCCAACATGCAGTGCTGATGTCATCCACTATAAGTAGACCTGCAGCCATTTAAAAGTCAGACTTATGTTGTGGTGCATGTGGAAAGTACTGTGTTCTGTAGTCTGTGCATTTAGATATGTAGGGGTTTTATTATCACTGCAGCCAACTGTATCTGTGAGCTGTTGCTTGACATAAGAAAGAACATTTTACACCAGCATGTAGGACACTGTTATATTCTTCTTACAGACACTGCTGATGTCATCGGCTATAAAGTGTTGTGTGAGACACTCCAATTTGGACTTCAGCTGTGATGCTTGTGTAAAGTACTGGGTTCTGTGGTTTGTGTACCTGGACAAGTAGGGTTTCTATTTTCACTGCAATCAACTCTGTGTGTGTGTGTGTGTGTGTGTGTGTGTGTGTGTGTGTGTGTGTGTGTGTGTGTGTGTGTGTGTGCGTGTGTGCGTGTGTGCGTGTGCGTGTGCGTGTGTGTGTGTGTGTGTGTGTGTGTGTGTGTGTGTGTGAGTGTGTGTAGTTGTTGCTTGATATTATAGAGAGCATTTTACACCCACATGTGGAACACTGTTATATTCTCCTCAACAGACACTGCTAATGTCATCAGCTATATTAGATTTTTGGATATGCAATACTCCCACCAGGGCAGGGTCAGACACTGGCATGCAGGCCAGGCAGATGTCACTTCATTCTATACAATAACAATTACAGTGGCATGGCTTTTAAACTATCCACAGACATCATGGCATGGTTTGTAAGCCCTGTGTTATCTTGTTGAGAAAGCCCTGTGGTCTCTCCAGCTGTTACATGCATTTGGTGAGGTACATGAAAAAGAGACCATTATAATTTATTAGTGTTGTTATGAGGTGTGACTACAGTGCTGTCATAGAATCCTAAGATCTCAATATGATGGCACGAGTTATGATGTGCACAGTATAGATTTTCAATACCAGTGTGGACATTTGGTCAAAATTCAGATTGCTGCTGCTCCCAGTGCTTGCATCACTGGGTTGCTGCATATCAGGACTGTTGTCAATGCTGTGATTAACATAGAATTCCACTTTTCAGATGGACAGCATTACAAACTCACATTTCTGCATTTATGTTTAGATTGTGTGTCTTTGTCACTATTCAGTTGTATGTGTTAGCTCCTCCTGTTAACATCATTGGTGAACTCAATGATTGCACACAATATGCAAGAATCAGCAAAGATTCCACAGCAAGGCTAGTCACCTGGCAGTGTAAACCTTGGCTCAAGATGATTGTCGCTGGTGAAGTGACACACCAACCCGATAAGCAAAATGGGAAAAGGGGTTGAGGATGGATAAATGCAAGAATCAGCAAACTTGGTATACATGCAGTGTAGAGAAATAGATTTCAAACAGTAGAGGGCCAAGCAGAGATCCCTGGGGTTTGCCAGTGGTAATAGCTCTAATGGTTCAGGCTGATTCACCAACTTTCACATGATGTGTTCTGTCAGTGAACCAGATGGTTACCCATCAACTGTCATAAGGTTTAACCCCAGCTTGGAGATTTTCTCACTGATACCTGCATGGGGGATTGTGTCAAAACACTAGGCCAGATCACAATAGACGGTGTACCTTCATTTAGGCCTATTATATGGAATCAGTGAGCTGTGACAACATCACAGATCACCTATGGCATGACTCAGCACTTACACCTTCCTGATACAGTTGAATACACAGTTCAACAGACCATTCACATGGCCTATGTTGCCATACAAGGATATACATCAACATGCATCCATCTGAGTTGGGGGAACAGCACCTGATGCATGCATGTATTGAGAAATCTGGACTCTCCTCAACTGTGAGGTAGACCAACATGTCATCGCTGACCTCTACTACATGTACAGTAGTTATATTTCAGGTGTGTGCAACAGACCTGTGTAAGTTGTTAATGGTACATCAAGTCTGTTACATCTGATAGAGGTCAAAGAGGTCATCGAGGGCATGTATTATGACAACAGTATCATCTTGTGGAAACTGATCAGATCAAGGCATTTGACACAAATCCACAATGGATATTCAATCAACACTGTCATATGTGGTCATAAACAGCAATATCACCAAATGGGTAGACCAGTGCATGACATATGTGGCATCCCACTATGTTGAAATGTGTGATATGACCTCTTTCTCATGTCCAGTGATCAGGTCTGTACACCGGGGTGTATGCTAGGCCACTTCCTGCCCATTAGTTAAGTGATAGATATGACAGATGACATACACATGCTGTGTCCAAACAGCTGCCTGAAGGACTACAGATTGAGGGCACCCATTGACTTCAACTGAGATATTAGTATAATACAGATAGTATAAACACATACTAAAAACTGCTGCCACAGCTATGACAACAACTGCATTGACAAGAAACATGGAAGGATTTGTTGAATCAGGAAACAAACACACAACCCAAGTATAATGTGGACATCACACCCTATAATCATACCAACAGGTATGTGACCCATGTCCTGGGGTAGATGGTAATTGGTACATCTACCAGCATGTGGTGACAGTGCTAACTACTCACTGGAATGTAACACAAGTACTGGGTATGTGAAGGACATGTACATCAAAGACCATAATACCTTCATGGTTCCCAGCCTTCATCACACCAATAACCATGTACAATGCACCCTTTTTCATATACCTCACTACATATCTTCCAGTAATGCGTAATTGAAGTGTACCACCTTTGTCACAGTGCGCTGTCACACAGCTTATTGTCCATATGTAGGTATTCTTTCTGTGGAAAATACATGACTGTCAAATGGTGCAAAACCCCAATAGAGTTGTTATACCAGATTCATGTGTGCTACCTGTTCTGCTGATGCACAAACTACATGCATAGCTCTTTGACAACAGTTTTGGCACGTATATCATTTGTGACAGTATGGATTTTGCCATACACACACAGAGACACACACACACACACACACACACACACACACACACACACACACACACACACACACACAGATGCACAGACATACACACGCACACACACACACACACACACACACATATATATATATATATATATATATATATATATATATATATATATGCTATATATGTTTACCAGATAGAGCACTGATCCGCATGGATCAGTTTCAGGCTCTGTCCAGCTGAAAACAAAACCAATGAAGGCAAAATTCTAAAACAAGTCTATAAGCAAAGGGCAGACAATCCACCCAGAAAGTTTATACATCTTAAATTACAACGTTTTGCACTGTACCTCATAAATAAATGGGTGCATCATGGAGTGAGAGAAAAACAAGAGGAAAGAGGGAGAAAACAGAAAAAAACAGGGAGGTAAAGACCTATAGTGAACTGAAGGAGCAGGCAAACTGTAATGTTGACATTCTTCTCCTCTTATTTCAAAATCTTCAGTTAAGTAGTATAAACAACTTGAGGGAGGAGGGCTGGATTCATTAACACTTACGGTACACTAATCTGGGGATTCAGTAAACTCTGTGCAGGCTTTGAGTTAGGCCTATATGGAGTTTACTTGTTAGTATGATAAGCAGCAACACTAATCGCATATTCATGCTGCTCCTCGCGCTTACATTAATATAAGCACGGTTTCATGGTCAGCAAGAGTATCATCGGCCAAGGAAATGTGCAGAGCAATATTAGCACAGAAAGAAGATGCATTCAGGTTTGCTTATGGGCAAACTTGCTCGGTGAGATTGTGCGAATAATCACAATGATTTCCAGGGGTGAAATACTGCAATACCAACAGTAATAACACACTAAAGAAAAGTATACTTACTTCAATGTATACTAAAAAATTATTTGAAGAATGAAATAATGGAGAGGGGTGTTATACGGGAAGGGCAAATACAAGGAAATGTACATTGGTAAGGGAAAGCATGCTGATGAAAATAGGGTCTATATTAAATCAGCGAACACTTAAAATAGCGAACGCTGATTTATCGACCCTTTAAGAGCGAAAGCCGACAATCCCGAAGACATGGAACAGCAATTTTTTTCCCAGGCAAAAAATCGCTGGTCTGTTTTTGGGACTTTACCATTTCCTCCACTATAGTGCAATCTCGGAGTTGGTATATTTAAGTAGGGGGTGTGGGGGGCACAGCCCCCCACATCAGGGGGTGTGGAGGGCGAAGCCCCCTCCACTTTATTTTGTGCTTTGAACTTTTTTTTTTTTGTGGAACAGTGATTTTTTTTCCATGGGAAACAAATCGCTGTTCTGTGTCTTTGAGATTATCATCTTTTGCTCTTAAAGAGTCGATAAATCAGTATTCGCTATTTTAAGCATTCGTTGATTTAACATAGACCCTGAAAATAGGTACAGACATAAGTGACATGAATGAATAAAGACAAAACAGGATATGTAAATGTATATATACTTCCAGTACAAGTCAGTAGCATGACATTAAGCACATATGTAGATAGCACAGTACATACTGCTGTTTACACCACCTGAGCAAGTATATTATGCTATAAACACACGTTATAGTATATATGTGATGGTCACACAAGGTTACATGTCAATGGTGGTGAATGCTTGTTATATAAAAATTACTGTCATGATCACTGGACAGGACGTTTAGCAAGGATGGTACATACATTAGGGGGTATGTGCATATTCTGAAGATCTGCAAAATGACTTGCTTGAATATGACTGACATGTCACCATAACTCTCAACCAGTCAGGGACACACAAAAACAGAACCCTGGACAAATGTGGACAGAAATAGGCACAATCATGGGCACTTTTACAATATTATGACCATTAATCTGCAGCATTGACAGAATATGTGAGCGTGACTTATTATGCATGTTCTTCAGGAACAGACACATACAACTATAATGACTGTCAGTATTATATAAATGGAATTCATTACCCTTTCTCCAAAATGTTTTTGAGGGTTTAAGAGGGACATTGTTAAAAGTAGAATTGAAATCAGGGCCAATTGTGGCTATCTGATAGGTTTGCATGACACATAAGCCTCAATTATAGGTTCATAGGAGGTTACTAGTCTAATGGCCCTAGGACTTTTAGAAGCCTAGCCGAGTAAAAACCTGTGTACCCTAATTGACCATAGTTAGATGGTCATTGTTAGCAGAGCAATTCTGTGATCAGCACTGGCTAACCTTGTCCATGAGCGACATAGGTGCCATCCCCTGATTGTATATATGGTCATCCATCTGATTGTCAAGGTTGCTCTTAAATAGGGTCATTGAGGATCACCATCTGCAAGAATCAAACCCATGCCACCAATATCATTACTGACCACAAACATCTTGAACAGAAGTCTGCACTGTCCAAATCCTAATGGGTATGCATCCCAAAGAATAGTTCTGTATGCCCTACCAGATGTGTGGGAGCTCACTGTGCCAAATATGATACATTTGACTAAAGCATCCCTGGCTGATGTAGGTATCTGCCACACGGAGAACAACACATTCCAACATCACACAATTATGAGTGGATTCCCTACAAACAGCTAGGTATTGCATGCATCTGAAAAATGTAACAGCAATGGATATTGTCTGAAGCATCACTAATTGATGTGATAATTAAGATGTGAATTGTTATAATGAATGATATAGCAGTATATGAAAATGATGGCGATGCATCAACTATGTCCATGTGGACAGAAAGTACAGCAGTGCAAAGTCAACTGTCAATGATCGAGGAAGCTGTCACTGTGATTTTGTACACATACCAAATAATACACGGAGCACCCTGTATAATACATGTCAAACCTCAAGACATGTGCCACATGATCACTGTCCCCCTGAAATTGCCTGCCAAAATGTTATACTGCCATGAAATCCTGACATATATCCACATGTGTACATGCAAACTATCAAGTGGTAATACTGATATGATGTAGTGGTATGTCTGTGATGCAGTACAGTCACACTATAGCTGTACATAGACTACAACTGCACTTCATAGGTTCATATGAGAGTACTAGGCTAATGGCGCAAGACCTCATACAAACCTAGCCAGATTTAATACAAGTTTATGAATTTTCAGTAGCTAGGTGAGTGAAGTTCATGGAGGTGTGAGCTTATAGTATGGTATGTAATACTGACTGCCTTTGTCCATGAGGGACATGGGTGCCAACCCAAGAGTAAATTTATGATTACATATCCATTGATCCTGGTTGTTGTGCTTGAAGGGGGTCAGGGAAGGACTTTGCTTTACATGAATGAGAAGCTTGGTCTAGAGAAAAGTTGTCTCTGAGAGATATATCTGTCTATCCTAGGTACCTCTCAACCTCTCAGTGCAAGAAATCTACACACATCCAAAATAATGAGGGAACAAAAGCCCATAAATAAGGACAGATTTTAAATATTGCTTCTATAAACTTAGAAAGTTGCTATAATAACAGGTTTTGCATTTTTTATATATTTTTGAAAGATATGAAGTCTGAAACTCAAATGTCTGTCATTATTTAGTGTTATTTAGTAACTTCAGTCTTCAATTATTTGCCAGAAAACTACACATTTTATGAGGAACAGATCAAAAATATGAGGCAAAAATCTGGAGAGGTATGCTCTCCAGCATGATTTTTTTATGACAGAGGTAGGTTAACTTCCTTGGAATGAGTGACCCTCGTGCAGTTTGATTTACAAATGTGTAACATTTCCATCAGGGCCTGGGCGGACACTGCCATGTAGGCCAGACACAGATTGCCCCTTAGTAGTCTGTAGGAGACAGAATATAGTGATAGGGCTTTCAGCATAGGATTTGTTTTTTATAACCTGCATCTTTCTGGTGAGAAAACTCTGGGTTCACTCCAGCTGTTGCAGATGTCTGTTGAGGTACATGAAAAAGGGTGCATTGTACTCAATTATTGGTGTGATGAGGGCCAAATACAATGGAATTATAATGTCCTTTGATCTGGATGTCATGCTCTAAGTTATGAGTTGTGCCACATAGAAGGACGTTTTCATCACTGTGGACACAGGGTGGTCGAAGTTCAGATTAGTATCAACCTGAGTAGCCAGATCACATACCACTGGGTCTACTCCTAGGGGGGGTGTTATCTATATTGTAATTAGGTGTGGTATTTGTCTTCCAAAACAGAATAATTATGAATTTTTATGCATTTGGTTTCTCTCCATGGCTCTATCAACAATCATATGTTCATTAATCCTTTCTGCAGTATATCAGTATTGTCTTTGGATTTCATGATTGTCCCTAGTTTGCAGTCAGCTGCAAACTTGGTCAGACAAAGACTGTCTGTGTTTGCAATGACTTCTGAGAAATAAATACTGAATAGGAAAGGGTCTAGTACAGAAACCTGTGGTACTTCCTGGTGACTAGCCTCTTGCTAGAGATGAATTCAACCACTTTGATGGTATGTGTCCTGTTGGTGAGCCATTTATTTGGCTACCCACCCATGACATAGGGGTTTATGCTCAGTTGACAGAATTTCTCTCTAATACCCCAGTGGAAAATTGTGTCAAATGCCTTGGCCAGGTCAGGTTAGGTGGGATGCACAGTAGTTCCTTCATCCATGACCTTGGTGGGTGACCTTTTCAAAGAAGCCAAAAAGATTTAACAGACATGAACAACCATTAATGAATCCAAACTGGGTTGGTTCCAGAGTCAGGAGATTACCTATGTCCTTGTTGCTAAGGTCCATGATGATTATTTCCATGACCTTACTGATGAGGCTATCCAGGCTTATGTGTCTATAAGTCCCTGGGCATGGTAATGGTCTCCCATTGTGCAGAGGGATAACTGTTGCCATCCATCATTCTGCTGGAACATAGCCTATCTGGAGGCTGTAGTCAAACAGAGATCTAAGTAGGTCTGCTAGATTAGGTTTGAAGTTAAATATAACAAAATCAGCAAGGATGCCACCAACAAAACTGTAAATTGGTTTATTCAAAAAGAAAACTAATATCATAATAATGCTCATGTATTCTATCTTTCAGCTGCTTTCTGATAGTTTTACCCACATAATATGCACTGCAAAAATCACATGAAGCTAAATAGACTTTTTTGGTAGTATTACAACTAACCTTCCCAGGACATGATATGGTTCTCTCAAAATTGTGGACCACTGTATACCACTTACAAAATCCCCATTTCTGCACATTGCTGTGTATCAAAGATACCCTCCTGAATCTGACTCCAAAATGGTTCTGATGTTTCTGCCTTTTGAGTAGACAGCAGTTGGAGTAGTACCGAGACACTTTTTGACCTTGTCTGTAAATGCAATGTCCCAATACAACCTAATGGTGTTAGTGTATAGGTATATGTTGATGCTGAAAGGAATAACAAAAAGTGGTGTGTTCAGGTTCACTGAAACATTTTGTCCTTGTGCAATATCATTTTTGGTCTCATTAACTGTTAGTGTATCACACCATGTGGTGACATTGCTGATACGATTAGTATTTATATTAAGAATCGGGTGAAATGATCGTGTCGATTTCCCTCCACTTCAACCCTAATATTTCTTAACAGTTTGATAGGATAACCCCTGTCTAGAAACAAGCATATGAAGTAATGTACCTCTTTGTTAAAGATGGAGTCATCAGATATAAGTCAGGACAGTCTAACCATCTGTCACTTGACAATAGACTTTTTTGATAAAGGGGATCACAACTGACAACATGGAGGTAGGTTTTAGAGAAGGTCTCTTTTCTATAAATTGTCACTGAATAACAATCCTTGACTGTGTTTTTCCACAATAAAATGTCAAGATATTTAATGTTGTCACTACTAGTAGAATAAGTTAACTTTGAAAAGGGTGTAGAATCCTGCCACAACTCAAAAAAAAAAATTCCCATTGGCTTAAACTACCTTTCCACAAGATTAGGACATCATCAAGGTACCTGGAGTACCCACGTATCAAGGCCATAAATTGAGGGGTGAAAACAAACTTCTTTTCCCACATAACCAGAGCAATGTTGACGTATATATGGGGAACAAGCAATGCCCATGGCTACACTGGAAGTTTGATGATAATACCCTCAAAAAAACAAAAGTTGTTATTCAAGGTTAAACTAAGCAGGGAGGTGACCACACCTACATCCTGTGTAGCAAGTGATGTGAACTCAGACAGAAAAGAATGAAACCACTGGAGCCCATATCATGGGGGATGACAGAGCATAAATTGACCATATCCACAATGATGAACAAAACAATTCACTCTAATGAAGACTTTTTTTAAATGTAAAGACGAAAATGCTCAGTTTTTTTTTAATTTACAGTTTCCTTGTGGCATGCATAGCTGATTTTATTATTTTTGGTTTTAAGTTGTTTATTGTGATTTTGGTTTCAGGTTTAAAGTTATTTAAAAAGCAACCTGGGATGTTGCCAGGGCCCATTGGTGCCATGTTTTTAGCCTTAGAGAAGGCAGAGATGACCTGATCACTTGAGATAATACGCTGAGGAATAGTGGCAGGTATATTTTGGGTGATGACCGTTAGGGATAGAGGGTTAAAGTTTGATCCACATTTGTTAGCTAGAGGTTGTCTATTTCCTCTGGTCGAGAATGGATAGTGTCATCTACAACCAGCTCCTTGCATAGCTGGGTATTCCCTTTAAAATTTCAGATGCAGTCACAAATTGCTTCATGACATCTTCTCCAAATACAACATTGGGTATGAATCACATACAACACAGTGGAACTGTTGACACAGTCATACAACTCACCCTATTTCATGTCATTACATTGGAAATGTGTGAGTGGGGGCCTGATGTTATATATGTACACATTACCCCTGAGGTAGGTGTGGTTCATGCAGAACAGTTAATGACACAAATGCTAACAGTCCCACAATGCTGCTGTGGAACACCTGAATAATCCTTGTGAATAACTATACAATAGTGCATACAATGAATTGTCCAAGGTTGCAAGTAAATCTGAACATGTCATATGTTTTTGTATATGACAGCATACAATATATGGATGAACCTAGGCATATTTGCCCATGTAATCAGTATGAAATAACATTGCTATATATCAGATAACATTTCCAGGTACTAGGTATGCACCTGCTCACCTGTGCCATACTGTAGCTGTCACTGTAGTGGTTGAATGAGAACTGTACAGAATGCTGATATACTCCAGTACAAGAATACATGCCTTAATAAGGCAACAATATACATAACATCATCCCATGTCAACAGTCCTCAGGAGGCATATTACTACAGCTGTTATGGAAGGACCATGTTGACAAATGGCAGCAGAGGGTCGTAAGGCATTACTAGGCTAACAGACAAGAGCACATAAAATCCTAGGCATTATTATGCCATTTAAACCAAACATTACTATATCTGTGTGATTGAACATAGTAGATGCATGTGCATATGTGTGTATGTGTTTGATTTTATTACAGACTGCCTCTGTCCATATGTGATATGTGCACCATCCCATGAGAGAATTAACAATCAGACATCCAGTGTTCTCTAAATGGCTTGCACAGTGTAATGTAGGTGCTCTGCTTCATGATGTGTGCATGCATCTTTGAGATGATGACATCCTCAGCATTCCACAGAAAGGATGTTATGTGTACAGAGGGAACAAGGGACTTTGGATTCATGGGGATATGCAAAATGTTCCCCTGAGTGGGAGTCAAATGAAAAGAGATTTAAAACATCATACAATGACCGTAATATACCATCACCCACATACCAGTTGATTGAGGTCAGATTTGAACACAACACCTATGTAGGTATACAAGCTGGATTCCATACAATGTAAGACTAGCACCACCATGGATGTCTTAGTTTAACTGTGTCAGAGTGCACTTTACAGAGGATGACATCATCAGTGTATGCTGCGAAGACGATGTTGGGAGCATTGTCTGACACAGATGTGGACTCATATCCTGGTGTATAATTGTCTTAAGGCTGATAGTTGAATGAACACACACATACTCCAGCTGACTGCTGTGATATTAAACCCCCCTACCTATCTAGTTATACAAATAAGAGAAAAGAGTACTTAATGCTAGTGCTACAGCACAAGTCTGACTTTATCAATTTCAGAGTGCACTTTGTAGAGGATGACATCATCATTGTGTGCTGAGAGGATGATATTGGGAGGATTGTGTGACATAAATGTTGACTTGCACCTTGGTGTAAAATTGTCTCCAGAAAGATATTTGAATGAACACACACAACTTGACTCCTGTGAGATTAGAACCCCTACCTATCAAATCTCAGAAGGTGGAAAACACAGTCCTTGAAATGTACACCAAAGCAGACATTCAAGTTTAATATTATCTGAGTGCACTTTATAAGGATGACATAATTCTGAGAAGAAGATGTTGGGAGGATTGTGTGACATAGATATGGATTCACAACATGGTGCAAAAATTGTCTCTAGACTGATAGCTGAATGAACACATGGGAGATTAGACCCCTTACCTATCAAGTTACACAATCTAGAAAACAAAGTACTTAATGCTTGTGCCACAGCATAACTTTGAGTTTAAAACTGTCAGAGTGCACTTTACAGAGGATGACATCATCAGTGCATGGTGAGAAGATGATGTCTGGAGGGTAGAAATTGCTGTGGAGTCATGTACCAATGTAAAAGTATTTTCTGAATGATGAGTGAGGGTAGCAGGATTTGTAATCAAGCTCTCCTGACTATGCACACAAACAAGTCGACTGTTATGAGATTTGATCCCCTACCTAACTAGTTATACAAGCTAGAGAACACAGTACTTAATACCAGTATTATGGCACAAGTCTGACTTCCACATCTGTGATGTCCACATTAATACAATTTGCTGACAATATCAATGTGATGTGATCATGGATGACCAATGGCCAGTATCAATATAAACCAATACTATATGTAATAATGCAGTTATGCTCTGTATTTCTGTAGTCTGCTTGATGATCACCCCATTACTGATGTATCATTTGCAAATGCACTGTTTTAAGGGCATACATGAATATCAGAAAGTATGTGTTCATTCAAGCACACATTAGTGCCCTTCTCTTGTGTTTATGAATGCCTTTCCATGTAATGGAAGGTGACAGTCCAGTATTGCAGAGTAAGACATGCTAAACACCTTTTTACAAAGCGTATCACTGAGAATCTGATTTGTGCGAATAATGACAAAGTGTTAGTGCATACATGATTTACATTTCATGAATTCAACTTGGACTTGTGTAGCAGCTTGCAAGATATGTTATGGGAAAAGTTGATGGCACCTACTATTATGGTCATGCTGTACTCTATCTTTGAAATGTTGGGCCCAAACTTTAATTACATAAATAACTGCTGAGATTGCTTTCCCAGTTTGTGCAACATTAAGCACTGAATAAATGTGGTTCTCTGCTTAATGAAAATATTGAAAAAATGAATGTAGTACACCTTCCATTGCACAAACAGGCTTAGCAGTAATGAACAGCCATTAGTACTCTGGACAATACTGAGTATGGAAGGTACACCTGCTGCCTAGCTTTCTCTGTGGCACAGTGTGTAAGAGCAGTGAGCACCTGGTCAGAGCACAGGTGACCCAGGATTCAAATCCAGATTGTTCTTTTTTTTTTTTTTTTTTTTTTTACAAATGGTGTCAGGATAGTGTTAGCTAAGTAAATGTGATCAGGACTGCAAATGTGACTCTCAGTGACTACACTAAAGTATGTGCCTTCCCCAACTTTTAGCGGTAATTCCTACCTCAATACACTTCTACAAAGTAGTAGCTGTTTTGCGGGCCTCACTGCAAATCACAAGTTAATTGTGTGTACAGCTTCTCAGCAGATATGCTAACTATTTGTGTAGGGCTGGATATCCTGAAAATGTATGCAGTATGATTCTTCACAGTAAGGGCAGTCTCCATACCTAATTAGATGAACATTTCATCCATCATCACCTGACCATGACAGAATGGGAATCCTCCAGCAGAGTTTGAAACTGTGTACACTACATGATAGCCTACTGAATTAAGGCAACATGTGTGCATTACCCATCATCAGAGTCATGTCAGTATGCAGAAACCATGAGATGACCTGTACATCCATCAGCCTAATAGATACACATGTGTAAAGATAGGTGGGATTGAAGGGGTGAATACAAGTAGAGATGGACATGCACATAGCAATGTTTGGGTTAATGGAACATACATGGACATTTTTGGTTTGTTATTATTAAGCTGCCTTGCTCTGTAGCATGAAGTTACTGATATAAGGGTAAATAAGGGTTAGGATTGGGACAATAATACGCTTTTGACAAGCAGAAGAAGGTTGGATAAATATGTGATATTTGTGGGGATGGATAATGCAAATACTATATTTTGGCCAGTATCCAATTTATCTCATGAGAAGTCATAAATGGTACAAATATTAAGATGTGGGTAATTAAACATATCATAGACATCACATTAAGAAATCACTTGAGAAACATCTGGAATTGAACCCTTGACGCTATGGGCAAAAAAAAAAAAAAAAAAAAATCTGTCACCTGATTTATGTCAACACTCTACAAAGGAATTTGCACTAAGGCACATCCAGCAGTGCACCTGTCAGACTAACCAATTCAAAGTAGTGGCTTTACTCTGCTTTAACTTGGCATTCTTATAGAGCAGCATGTGTAAGCACCATTGCATCAAGATAACTAGACTTGTGTGTCTGATGGCAAAAACCCACCAGGTTTTGCCACAGGATAGGAGCAGCCATTCACTGCTGCTTGGCAATGGTGAGTGATGCCAAACTCCATGCAAATGCAGAGGACAAAAAGTGAAGGCTTTTTTATGAGCCGTTTTTATGAGCCATTTATGGCCATGTGTATTGTGTGTGATTCTATTTTTTGACCAGATTAAAGGTGTGAAAATGGGGTAGAGAGGACAGTGGTGAAATGGGTGGGGGGCAAGTAGGGGGAAGAACAAAGAGAAGCAATAAAAGAATTTGCAGGAGGGAATTGGGAAAAACATAGATTTATACTTCTTCAACACAGTAATGTGGGCATGTAGAGTAAATTTGACAAATTTGAATTGTCATCACAACATAGATGGGTGACAGCAATGCAATCATGTTGTATAGTCAATTGGACCAAATAAATTGTGTCAAGAAGACAGATATGTGAAGTGGAGAGCTATGTATAGGACACAATTTTCTTTGTAGGACAGGTGCCCATTTTTTAGTTTGTTTCAAAAGAGAGGAATGTTGGGGAAGTGACATAGGGATGTGAGTGTCAGGTAGGTAGGGTAGGTGAAGAAGCAGGTGCAGACAAGCAGGACAAATAAGACAGACACAGGGATGGTGATAGACACAAATGGTTGAGGGACACTTTGCTTTGGGATAGGTAGGGGATATTGGATGCACATGCCCGTCAAGGGTGGGAACAGTAATAATCTAGTCTTCACCCTCAAAGCTGTCATCACTGTCCCATTCCTCGGTTCTTTTTCTGAGATGGCTATCCATGGAAGTCTCTTTTCTTTTGTAATGATCAACCTCTCTAGATGGCTGATGTGGGCACCAAGGCCAAATTCTGTGACATCATGCACCATCCCTGGCAGCTCCTGGTGGGTGACATAATCACCACCTTTACCAATACTCCCAGAGAGTGCCAATGCACCAGGAGCCAGGGTAATGCTACCTGATGCGGATGGGCCAGGTAGTGCAGGGGCTGTACTGCTGGGTTGTGTCCCAGAGGTGCTGGTTGCTACTGTGGCAGCCAGTAGAGTGCTGGCAGGCTGAGCTGCACTTGTTGGCCTATCTACATCCCTGTGATGAAAAGCATTTGGTTTGTTGGTAGAAAGGTATGACATCAGAATGGTGTGTTTCCATTTAACATATGAATAAAAGAGATAAGGGGTTGTGGGTGAGATAAAAAAGAAAGGACATGATTAGAAATATGATATGTCACATTCATGCTTTATTACAATAAATATCCTTTTATTATTATACTAATTGTGACAATATGATATATTGAACAAAAAAACGAAATCAGTCCATAGGGAGACTGCAACCACCACAGTTTAATGAATGTCAGTACAAAACTGTTACAACATTTTCGTCAGCCTTATTCCCTGACTTCTTCAGATACACTGATGAGTTGCACACGCAGTTGTATATATAATGTCCAGTTGCTACTAATTAAAAACATTTGTTTAATTAAGATTTAAAGCTGTAAAACCAATGTGGCATCTGTATGTCAGACTGTATTGTAACTGCTGAAATGAATATTGTAACAGAGCAGAGGATACTGGAAGAGAAGGGGTTAAGCTCAGCCATGGCTAACTTTTAGAAAAATATTCTGAAATTAAATGACCTGGTTTAGGCCATAAAAATTGCAGCCAAAGAAAACAAAGACTCGGAATCCTGCTGTATTGTCTTTAGTGAACTAATTGCTACCCTGGAATGGTGGAAGTGTTGAAATGGTTTTATGGCTTCCAGATGCTATAACACATCTTAGCAAAGCTCTATCTGTGTGTATGGTAACGCATATGTGCAAGATTCTGGTTAAGATTCTAGTAAAGGGGGGTAGTATGAGAACCAGAAGTGAGATGACCAGATGTATGTGATGTCATTCTGAAATTCAGGACTGAAATGAGGTTTTAATACTAGATGAGGCAGAAGTCTCAGAGCAGTCTGTTTTTGCAACTTGACAAAGAAGGATCTCTCACTCACTTCCTCTTGCCTTGCTTTAATAAGTAAACAGGGGACAGTAATTCTTTAGATTAGTAAGTAAAATATAGTGAGACTAGTTAAGTACTGTTTTTTTCTGTATCAGTGTGAATTTGTTCATCTGTGTTATTTTAATATTTCCTGTGATTGAAACTCTGGTGTTTATTGTAAATAGATATTTAGTATTTTCATGTTCTTTTATTATTTAATATTAAATATATTTGAACTTTTCATTGTGGCTAGTATTTTAGAGAATGTTTTAACCTTTGAGAGTACTTACATTTATTTGGTGATACTGTGGGCACTCCTGGAAGTCTTATCATTTGGTCAACATTACCATTTGTATTAATATTAATTTCACTCAGTATAATTGGGTACCCTTGTAAGATCCTTAGTGTAGCTAGAAGTAACTACCTTATAGTCTGGGCAAAGGGCAGCAGAACAAGTAAATCTGTGCCAGCCTTTCCCAGGTGTGTGTGTGTGTGTGTGTGTGTGTGTGTGTGTGTGTGTGTGTGTGTGTGTGTGTGTGTGCGCAAATCAAATCTCAAAGATTATGTGTGTCAGCTACTTGGAGCATGTACACAGAGCGCTAGTTTCACAGAGACAGTGTTGGAGGACTTGGCTTAGACACTCAACAGAGGACACAACTCTACAGCTGTGCCAGTGGGAAGTCTTACTGGAGTCCTGGAGGGAGAGAGAGAGAAACCCAGACCCCAGACTGAGTGTTTTTCCTGTGTTCTCTTAAGGGAAATTGTGCTTGATGCAGAGAGCTGCATCTGGAAAGACTATGTGCATCTATTTTTGTTTCAAGTGGACATCCCTCACTGGTGTCAGTGGTGAGGATTCAGGGTCCTTGATTACTGACCTAGAAGGAGGGTGTCATACTAGCTATAGAGCTTTTAAAATAAAAAAGTGACTATGAATTATTATAAGCAATCCTTGCATATGCAGATATTCCATATATGCTTTAAAAGATACCTCAAATTTAACTTAACAGCATGGCATTAAAGCCAATATTACTGTATGTCAAATGTAGAAATGATACTTGTTAGATGCAAATCCATAGATTACTTATGTGAATTAAACCCACATAATCTAAATACACTATTACACTTGCCTACTACAATTGGCAAGAGCTACAGCAGACAGCATGCATACATGCTTGTTGTTACAGTTAAGATATGCATGCTGACCTTGATACCAATGCATGGAATCATAATATATTTATGAAAATCAGGGTCATTTGTGCTGCATACATATCACTTGCCTCTCTGAGTTACTCCACCCTCTCAGCATGTGCCTGTCTGTTCAGTGAGATTTCCTGTGCATCTGTAAAATAAAGAATGAGAGAAAAAGAGACATGAAAGCATTATGCATACCAGTCTCACCTATGTACACAGTTCCATATAATTTGACGTTGCTTTGTCTGTATACTTACACAACTATTGGATGTCAACAGTTCTAAACCCATTCAGCCACCGGTGAAGTTGTGGCTGCTTAAACCTTTTCAGGTCAATGCAATGGTGCCTGCACTGCTCCCAAGTGAGTGGCATGCCTGTCACACTGGAAACAGCCTTGGCTAGGCTGTTCCAAGCCTCAGCCTTATGCTGAAACCTGGCGCAGTGTCCCTGCATCAGCCTATGGCTGTAGTGCTTCATGAGGAGTCCAACAAATATTTTTGACTCCTCCACACACCACTTCTGTGTCCTGAATTAAGCACTATCCTTGCCATCTCCTGACATGTCTTCAAAGGTCCTCCAAAACAGTAAAAATATTTTCTTACCAATTTGTGATATTGCATTTTATGACCAGTGCACAAACACATACATCCATGCCAACTGCATTTGCATGATACTAGGTGAAGAGAAACATTTCCAAACAAAGAGGAAGGGAGTTTATGAAACAACAATGTTGATCTCAGACTTGGCATTGATTTATGGCATGTGTGCCACTATACCTGGTCACCATTTGTCCAGTGGTCAGCAGTGAAATACTAAATGACTTGGCTTTTAAGCCATGACTTTGGAGGGAAGAGTGGGATGACCTGACACATCTTTTGAGTGGACTTATGCACTATTAAAAGTAATTTGTACAATGTGGGATTTAAATCTATATAAAGAAAAGAATGCAGACATTTCCATATAGGGGATTATTCCTCAGTTCCACAGAAGAAGCATTTGCCAATCATGGTCATCACAAATACACAGTTTAAGGAGTGACTGGTGCTATGCTTCAATTAAACCTGTATGTATGTGTGTGACATTACAAGGTCATGGCTTATGCATTATCAGGTGTGATGCAGAACTAATGTCTGACAATATACTGGAAATGAATAGACTTGCATAACAGATTTGTGAATTTATGGTACATACTTTAGAATGCATCCAGTTTTACAGTTTTACTTGAGTTATGGGAGAGGTGAAGATCATTTCCAGTAAACTACTGTGTCTATCAGAGACATGCCACTGCATTTTTTATTACATAATCATCATTGTCATGATAAACCAGTTGAATGCACACTACATATGATACCTACAAAAGTTTGTGTCTGCTCAGTCAACCTGCTATACATAGCTATTGGTATGTAGTATTAACTTTATAATCACAATTTTGTAAATAATTACAGTGTGACACCCTTACTAAAACGTTGAGTGTGCTGAATTAGAACTCTGGCTCACCTGGGTTCTGTCCAATCACCTTCTGCCACAGGGAAAAATAGGCAGTAGGAGTATTTTCCACACTCAGTACTATCAATTGTGAAGACGGCCATGTATCACCTGTAAGTCTGTTTGCATGAAAGAAGGAGAAACAAATAAAATTGTTCACTTTTTCTCTTAAGTAGTGCATCAAATTTGACACAGGTAGGCAACATGCAAAAGTAAAAGGCAAAAGCAAACATATACTATTTGTGTATATACTCATTATGACCCCTCCTCAGTAAAAATAACTCCAACCCCACTTTACCTATGTTCATTTTTTTTTAGCTCAATGCATTTACACTTTGTGCCACAGACACAGTCGGGTAACAGATGGAATTTCTGCAGTCATTACCATACATGCCCCAGACTACTGGGCAATGCCTCTAAGCATGTTTGTGCTATAACGCAACCCACATTAAATGTTCAATTTTTAGGCAGTTAAGCTTGTTTCCATGTGCCACACAAATGGTAAAGTAAAAAAATACAGAAAAGTTAAAAAGAAGTGAACAAAGGTTAAGCAATTAGTCAGCTCTGGATTTGAACCAACAGACTATTGCACTTACAGAACACAGCTGTAGTGGGTTATCTCTCTCTCTTTTTGCCACAGACACAGTTTAGCAACACAAATCAAATCATGTGCATGCAAGCAATTCACATTTCATATCCAGTATTAAAACTTCATATAGTTGGACATTCTCAGTTGGTTGTACAGGTGTGACTAACATATTTAGTGCAATGAGTGATCACACAAGTATTAATGTTTGCAGAAATGCAGTTCTATCTTCTCTTTGTATTCTGGTCATTGTTCCCTTATATCTGCTTTACTGTCAGACATGCAGTCAGTAGTGCCTTTTCCATTCTTTATCTTTCAAGGTGTACTAAAAATACATAACAAAAACAAAACTGTCATCAAACGCCAGGTACATATACTATTATGACCAAAAATTATAAATGTGTTGTGATTTGCTTTATTTAAAAGCTCACTGAAATTAGTTACACACTTTGTAAGTGTATCCTCACTGACACACTCACTCATGGAAGGGTGTCTGAATTGCTATTGTGTTTTCCATCACTCACACTAATCATTCACAGTTGCAAACTATTAACACCTAACAATGGTGTAGAGCCTGCATCTGCTGCACAAAGTTAAAAGTTTGGTATTCAGCATTTCTAATGAGCTTACACCTCACTTGCATATGCACAGTACTCAGAGGGCTGAATCTACACTATAAAAAGGTAACTGTGTAGCTAGGGAACCTGAAGGTGATTAGACTGGGGTATTCGGGCAAAACAGAAAACTGATATTCCTTTGAATGTGATTTCTCTGTCGAAAAGCACTTATTTTGCTAAGGTATACTTCTATTATTCAAGTAAAGTTTAGATTTTGTAAACTTTTAAAAATTTATTTCTATAGCCAATAGAAAAATGAGAGTTGATCTATGTGCACTTCATATACTTCTCTGTTAGCACAGGCAGTTTAGGCAGGCATTTGCATTTGTGAGACAGACAGGTTATACTTTCAGCACAACTATGTTAACATATGCTTTTACAATTTCACATGGGATTGGAGAGAAATGTAATGTGCATGTTGCTGACACTGGTGTTATACTTCTCAGATGGCCCAGGGCAACCTCGACAGGAGTGGTGGGCACAGTGAAAATTGACTGGCATTCATAACTTGCATACTTTACTATTTAGTAATGATAATTGTCATTCAGTAATCAATGACATAATTTTTTAATTCTTCACTATATGAATGCTAACAGAATGGGTGCTTTAAAAAACCCTTACATTTTTGCTCTAGTGTGGGTGGGTGTGCAACCTACCAGTCTGTTGTCCTAAATGAGAAGTGTGTTTCAAGTGCTTTTCTGTTGAAAATGTGTAGCCTGCATGATAAGTTTGAGGAAATCATATATACATTACTTATGTGGTATTCCTTGGTTTGTACAAACCTTCGTTTTTGTGTGAGGGGTAAGCCACCTACTATTCTATTCTCCTAAATGAGAAGTGTGTTTCAAGAGCTTTTCTGTTGAAAATCTGTAGAAAGCCTGATCAGTTTTTTTGAAAGCATATACATTACTTATGTGGTATTCCTTGGTTTGTACAAACCTTTGTTTATGTATGAGGGGGAGATGAAGGAACCACCTAACATTCTGTTCTACTAAATGAGAAGCATGTTTCAAGTGCTTTATGTTGTCAAAGGGCATACAGACTGATTATTTTTGTGATGCATTACTTATGTGATATTAATGTGCTTCATCCTTCTCTGTTTTTGTCACATATAATTATGGCACCCAAAGCCTACAAATCCATGAAAGCCCCTTTTTAGTAACGCTGAGAATGAGATTATTATCCAGGCTCTGAGGTGCTAAGCAACTTTCCTATTTGAGTGAGGCTGGAGGGCTGTGGCTGCCAGAAAGGAGATTTGGGACCAGTTAGTCACCAATGTAAACACAGTTTGTGTTTGCAGTCACAATTATGATCAGGTGCGGCATCGGATCACTGACATGATTTCATTGGCAGAGGAGAGCAGCTGCAGTTGCCGAGAATAGCTGGCTATGGGGGGGGCGGGTTCTGCTACTGAGCCATGACTGACACCAAATGAGGAGTTCCTGTCCACTGTCAGAGATCCCAACAGCTCAGGGGAGCCTGCACACTGCGTACTTGATGTCGGTGCTGATGTGGCTGGGAGGCCATGTGTATCCCAGGAGCAGATTCCTGGTAGGTTTATATAGGGAAACATTATATTGACTTGTAGACTAAAATATAATTTGGCTGCTACTGCTTGTGATATATGCTTTTTCCTATCTGTACCTATTGATAAGTCATAATTACCCATGAGACTTGTTCAATAGACATGGGTGTAGGGGGAGAGCTCAGACAAGTTTCAGTTAGAGCTATTTCTTACAGGACATATAGGCAATTGTATATTCACAATCCCTGTGTTATTTGGATCTATATTAGTTCACCAAAATGTTATTTCAGTGAACACCTATTCAGCTACCCCAATTCAGTGAAAATTGCTTCAGTGATTCACTGAATTTATCAAGGGCAAAAAAATACTTGCCTGCAGCACAACAGACCAACATCTAAGAGAATCAAACCTAGCCAAGTGGGGTCTTTGTCCCCCCACCCCCAACTATATATATATATATATATATATATTTGTATTGCTGTACCATCTGCAACTGTGTGACCAGTGTTACTTTTTGTTTAGACATTTTGGGTTAATATTTAGTGCAGTAGTAATTTCATTCCTGTGATTGTTGCTTATTATCACAAGTGATCTTGGCAGTGGAAGTGTAGGACTCCTACCACCTGATGTTGGAGTATTAGTAGGCTCTAATGATGATGGTGACCAAACAAAGGCACAGTTGAGGGGTACAGAGGTTGAATCTGATACTGAGGTTGGAACTCACACATCCCATGTATTTCATCCAGACACAGTCAGTATGCCTATGCATACCCATTCCACTGAGCCCTCAGACAGTGGACAGGTTGAGGGTGCCAGCTGATCAGGGTAGTGTGGTTACTGCAGTTTCACTGCTGGTTGACTCTGGCTGCAGTCAAAGTGGTGCCATATAGGAGGGTTGGGTAGGGGTGATCAGAGGAGGTTTGTTGTCCTCCCTTCATCTAATGTTGGTGTGTCATTACATGCCACTCGATGTATGCTTAGGGCCATCTTGGAGGCACACGCACTTTCCACTAGGGCCTCTGAGGACATGCTTAGGCTTTTAGATGTAGCAGAAGCTGACATGCTTGACTGCCTCCACAGTGTGGCCAATTCAATGGATTGGATGAATGCCACAATGGAATGGGCTGTTCCTGTGACTGAATGTATTCTGGGAGGGTGACAGCATCCATGTGGCTGTAGGGCTGCAATATCATCTGGTGTTAGCCAACATGGCCATGCCTGATCCCACTCTCATAGTGGCACAACTTCCACTGCTCCATCAGTGGTTGAGGTGTCCATACCCAGATATCATAGGCCATGGGGTTGCGGACCTGGGCATAGTCATGTTGAGAGCTCGTCCAGCAGACATTGCTCACATTCAGGTAGCACCACCACATCTGACCATGGCCATGGACATGCCAGTGAAACTCCTGGTAGAGCCAGTTATCACAGTTGGGGATGATGATACTGAACTGATACATCTACCATGCATCGCTCACACCTGTCCAACATGCCAGGACATAGTGCTAGCACAGAGCTTGGTTATGTTCATGGAGACACTCACACACACACACACACACACACACACACACACACACACACACACACACACACACACACACACACACACACATTTCACAGGGAGTGTCTATACAGGGACCCACACATACCAGCTACATGAGGCATTAATGTGGGCAGTGGGTCATTCTGCCTTACTGGGCCTTTGATAGTTAGCTACATTTCTGCCTGCCTGTCTGTCTTACTCACGCTCACTCACTACCTTTAGTGTCAGCCTTGGCCTCCTGCCCCACCCCGCCAATCCCACCCTCTGCAAATTATGAAAACTGTGCCATATCCCTGTTTCTGTCTTTTTGAATTCAGGCTTACACATGTATATTGTCTTTTGCACAGAGTGGATAGCTAACTGAGTGCTTAGGATATGTACTGGTGATGTTATATGGAATTTTTTTCTGAATTATCACAGCATTTTACTGTTATGATTCCTACCTTGGAATCGTTGATTTGACAGTCATGTTTATTGCTCCACTTGTGAGAATGTAGGGATAAGTAGAGTTTGGACTGATTTTTCTGTACGGGTATTTGAGATGCATGAGTCATATAAACTGCATAAATATATATTACATGTCAGTCGTGTCACATATTGATGTCATTGCTGGAAAACTTACACACATTCTACTTGGGTACATTTTCAAGTAATAATATGCAGGTATCTGCCATTCATTCGCATTCTTACATATTTATTTTTCTTTTATAGGTTCAACACTTACCTTCATAGCCCTGAAGTTACAACTATTGTCATTCAGGGTTGACTCTGTCTGATGCTAGCAGTACACAGTCATTACATGGGTAAGTAAAGGTTGTGAGTATTGCCTGGCATCAATTTTACTTTATGTATGTGCATAGGATGAAAGATGACCCCTTAGGTGGTCATCTATTTCCTCTTGGCCAGGGTGAGGGCATATTGTGCACAGTTATGTCTACCAACACCCATAGCAGCTGGGGGTTCCCCTCTGTCTTGTCAACTGTTTGTGGATGTGGTGACCTTGCCAGTGGTGGTGGAATGTTTGCTACTAGCCCTTGGTGTTCTTGTTGCAGCTATTTTTGCAGGCTGATATTGTGTAAAATAGCACAGATTATGATCATTTTTGCACAAGCACTGGGATCATACTGAAGACTCCCCCCAACGTATGTAGGCACCAAAACCATGACTTCAACAGTCCAAACACATGTTCTATGATATTTCTTGTTTGAATGTGTGCCTCCTTATAGCGTTCCTCTGTGAGTGTGTGCATTTTTGATGGGTGCCATCAACCATGGTTTGAATGCATCCCCTGCATCCCCCAGTAAATGTCCCCATCGGACATCACCCCTAGAAAACCTCTGATAGAGCTGTGAGTTGTGGCAGATATGGGAGTCAGGGTGACTGCTGGGGTTGCCAGCACACACATTCAGGATGATTCCCTTAACATTGCACGTGACCTGGCAGTTAATGGAGTGGAACTCCTTTCTATTGATGTGGACTCTTCCCTGTTTCTCAGGTGGTCCTTTGATCTCAATATGAGTGGTGCAATCTATGGTATCTAAGACTTCAGGAAAGTGTGCTACAGAGTAGAATTCCTGCATAACTCTAGCTCTGTCCTCTGGGGTAGGTGGGGAATATATATATATATATATATATATATATATATATATATATATATATATATATATATATATATATATATATGTATATATAAAATAACACATCTCCAAGTGATGCACTGTAGCAAAACCAAAATTAAACCAAGTTCAACAAAAGAAGTCAGGTACAGTTCCACAGCTAAATGAACAAAATCCAAAGGTTCATAAAAACAAAGAACTTTAATGTGGAAATGGATGAGCACTTTCACAATTTAAAAATTGCTTCTTCAGATCAAAGAATAACACTGTAAACCTTCTTATATATAAATGACTAAGTAAAACCAATTAAATAATCAACCTATTAAGACATCTGAAAACGAAGCACAAAGCAAGCAACCAAGTAAATAAAATAACCAGCTGAAAGCAAGATGAGCAGCACTAGAGTAATAGCGTAATCAGTAGTTTAATTTCCGCTTTCGTCAGTGGACTTCATCAGAATAAGACATCTCATTAAATCTTGTAATAGTGAGGTCAGCATAACCGAATAACCCTTGTGCTTAAAGGCATGTATACATAGTTTACCTCTAAAATATATAATGCATAAAAACACATATACATATACAAATATATGTGAATGATTACATATTATCTTAAACTTCTACTATTAAGTTCTGGCTTTAGGGGAACAACATCATTAAGGCCAGAGCCCTTATGTGCTCTGAGTCTTAAAATCCACCTGGTTTCACTGCATTCAGTGTCATTGGTTAAATCATCCAACCTCATATCTTCCTTCACTGTTTCTATCACTTGAAATAAAAACTTATGTTGGTTCCCCTCTTATGCTATATGCATTGCTAATGTACTATATTCTCACCCCTTATTGATGCAATATACATGGCCCCTTATTTGTTCACAAAGACGTCTGTTGGTTTTGCCAACATAAAATTTATTACAGCACGCACAAATAGCTAAGTAAACTAAATTCTTAGTGTTGCAGTTGGCTAAGATGTTGAACCTAAATTCTTGACCAGAGTCAGGATGTATAAATACTGGATGTTTGAGTA
Source organism: Protopterus annectens (assembly GCF_019279795.1). Classification (NCBI taxonomy): domain Eukaryota; kingdom Metazoa; phylum Chordata; order Ceratodontiformes; family Protopteridae; genus Protopterus; species Protopterus annectens. Next base: position 1,337,807,308 of record NC_056737.1, read on the forward strand.
TGTAATGGCAAAAATGACATGTTCATTTTTTTGTACATTTCATCGCATTATTTGCCCCTACATCTTTTACTTTAGGGTAACAAAGCTGTCTCCTCAGGGATTTTTTTTCCCTATAAATAAAAGAGGGCAGCTTTCCTATAATGCCAGTTACATTCTCATCCATATGTAAAACATGCCAATGTCTGCAAACTATATTTTTAATAATATTAGTCTCACTACTGTATGTTAAAGTAAAAGAGACCTTTCTATTCTTAGACTTTCGATTTTCCACATTGCCTCCATGGGGTGAAGAGTAAAAAGGTTTACCCAAACCTTTCCTTTCTTTCTTAACTAACTCACTTGTTTTTTCAATTTCAGTACTATCATACCCTCTATTCTCAAAGTCTCTCCCAAGCCTATCTAACTCCTTCTCAAAATCGGTGTCATCCACTGTTAGCCTAGAGAGACTTAACATTTGTCCCTTGACAACATTGGGGAATATAGGTCCCGGATGCATGTGGTGCAAATATGATGGAACATAGCATTCCTTTCTGAAAACATTTGTAAAGATACTATTGTTGTAAATATTCCTCTCAATATGAATGTCTAAATAGTTAATACTACTAGGAGAATACTCGGCAGTGAATTTCAAAAAGTCACTGCTAGTATTCATCTGTTCTAGAAAATCACAAAATTCTTTCTCTGTTCCTTTCCATAGCAGAAATAGGCCGTCCACAAAATGACAAAAAATTACTATGTTCATCCCTAATAAACACTTAATGTGCTGGGATTCCCATTCTGACATAACTAGGGTGGCGTAGCTATTGGCACAAGGAGTGCCCATAGCTACGCCAGCCATCTGTAAGTAATAATCCGGATAAAAAATGAATACATTGTGTTCCAATACCATTTCTAGTAATAAACAAATAAGATCTGTTTGTTTCATACTATAATCACTATTCCTAGCAATAAAAGCTTTCATCATTTCAATCCCTTGTAAATTGGAGATCACAGTAAACAAAGATATTACATCCATTGTTACAAATAAATCAAAAGTATGATGTTCAGCAACCTTCACATATCCATGCAACTCCTCTAGGAAGTGCTTGCTATCTTTTAGTACTAAATCATACTTATCTAAAACTGGTCTCGGCTGTTTTTCAATATAAATGAAAAATGGTTCGGTTAACCAGCCAGCCCCTGATACAATAGGTCTAAACTTAGGGGTATATGGATCTTTATGTATTTTTGGCAAACCATATAAATTGGGTACTAAAGGGTGTTCCACTATAAAATACTGAAATATTTCCTTAGAAATAATACCCATTTGCAAAATCTCCATCAATGCTTTCTGAGTTTCCACTTTCATATTATCTATATCATTTCCATTTATCTTTTTATTTGTGCATGCATCATTTAACATACCTCTAATAGTGTCAAAATAAAAACTCCTGTTCATAACTACTACTAGACCACCTTTGTCAGCTGGTTGGATAACTATTATGTTATCATTTTGTAGTTTGTTAAGAGCTATTTGCTCATCTGAAGTCATGTTCACAAATTTCCTACTCTTCCTATTCTCATGGAAATATTTATAGACATCTTCTTCACATAATTTTATAAAAATATCAAAAGCAGGGTTTGAAGCAGGTACAAACGCTCTAGGTTTCTTAGATAAACAGATAGCATCATTAAACTTTTAATCTTTAAACATGGCTTTTAAAGACACATTTCTTATAAAAAGTCTAAAATCTAACAAAGTGTCAGGTAAACCAGCAGCCTGAGCTGGAATAAAGGACAAGCCTTTATTAAGTACCTTAAGTTTGATTTCTGAAAAAAACAGGTCAGAAATGTTCCATACTAGTTCACTTTGCTCATATTCCACATTTTTTTTGGTGTGTGGTTGTTGTTGTAGAAAAACTGTTGCTTCCTCTTTGATCTGCCCCTGTTCAATGTACTCTCCAATGATTTCATTCTGTTTTTCCTGAAAAGAAGCGGTAGAGTAGAAAAAAACCTGTTCGTTCACAGCCACACCAGTTTTCTTTCTGACTACTGGCTCCGTTTCACATATCTCTTCCCTCCATTCAGCGGAGACATTGGGAGTATCATGCGTAAGTGGAGTACTATACACTGAGTGTGCTTGCACACCGAGAGTTGAGGGCAGAGTTTCTATCTGCTGTTGTACGATACGTGTAGTCACAGTAGATCCTGTTCCATTGGTCGCTTCCTCTGCTGTTGAACCACATGCAGTCCTCTGTTCCCTAGGCCAAGTGAACACCCAGATATGTTTGAAATCATGGATATGTCATAATTTATTCTTTTTCAGAGCCAAAAGTCTCTGCTCATAAGCAGATATATGATCAATAAGCTTACAATACCGTATATCTGCAAAATCAGCACCAGCTTCCTTATATAATTCATTCTGCAATGATTGTATTTTACTAATCAGCGTGTGTTCTATAGGCAGAAAAAGTCTATTAAAAGCTTAATACATTTGAATTTGGTATCCAAATTTATTTGTTGCCACTTAGCAAGTAATTCCAAATAAGACTCCCTGTAAGTGGGCATATTAAAAACACGTAGTCCTCTAGGTATTACCTTTAGGGAAATACATGCCTCAAAGTGAAGTCTTTGACACTGAAATCTTTGAAGTTGGTACAGTTCATTTTCCATTTGCTTCCTAATGTTACGAACCTTAAGCTTCTCTCATTCAGTGTCAATGCCTGATGAAATATTCATATGTGCCTCAATGTCCAGCAGTGGATTACTATCCATGCACATAAAATTCACCAAGAGTTCACCATTATTCCTCAGAGGTACAGGATTCACATTCATATCACCTGATGCAACAAATCCTTCAGCCATGTCCACAGGAGGTAGGAACAAAAGCAGCAAACAAGTAGAAAAAAGAACACACCTCCAAGTGATGCAATGTACCAAAACCAAAATTAAACCAAGTCCAACAAAAGAAGTCAGGTACAGTTCCACAGCTTAATGAACAAAATCCAAAAGTTCGTAAATAACAGGTTGATTATTTAATTGGTTTTACTTACTCATTGTATATATAAGAAGTTTTTCAGTCTTATTCTTTGATCTGAAGAAGCAATTTTTAAATTGTGAAAGTGCTCATCCAGATTTTGTTCATTCAGCTGTGGAACTCTACCTGACCTCTTTTGTTGTATATGTGTGTGTATATATATATATATATATATATATATATATATATATATATATATATATATATATATATATATAGTCACTGGCATGCTGTAGCATAACATTCAAAAACTGGTGTATCCTTAATGCTGATGCCTAAGCATGTCTCCTGTGGGTCTCTGAAAGGTTCCTGTAGCTAATATTCTAAGTGGTACACATGTCTTGGTCTCCACAGGTGTTGGTTCCCCTCAGTTTGCCCCTGCTCTCCGGTGAGGATAATAGAGGTTGCAGAGTTCCTGGAGTGTGTCTCTATCCACCCTGTAACACTCTACTATTTCCACTGCATGGAGACCATTACAAGTTAAACAGGGTCTAAATACCCTTCTCCTCCTTGCACAAGGTCAATCATCTTCAGCAGCAGCAGCATAGATCTAAGCCTATTGCACATACGCATGCAGAAGAGCAGCAGCAGCCCCTAACATTCTTTCCCTCCAGTGTAGTTTTAGTGGCTGTATTCCAGTAGATTTTCAAGCACAAGGCAAAAGGTTACACTAAGTGTACACAATGCTTTATAGCTTGTTGAATCGGTCCGCCATCTTGGATTGGTTAATCTGTAAACAGCTCAGCTGCTTATGTAGTAATTATCATGCCACGATGTTTACTATGTTTGTATGGCTCTACATATCATGTTCACATTATGCACACAGTTTTTTGTGAGCCACGTAAGGTTTATTGAATCCTGCTCTAAGTTTACAGGATCTGTATTCAAGAACATCCTTACCACATTTTTTGTGATTTCAAGTCACTCAGAAAGATTACACTAAGTATTGGTGTAGTCTGCACATTGTGGTAACCTTTATGAATCCCACTCAATATTTAAGGCTGCAAGAAGATCAGTGATAAAACTAAAATTAGGAGGAAGAAGGTGTGTTATGCTTGTGTTGTCTGTTCATTCAGAATGGAGTACACTTAGTGTAGGGATTCTTTGTTTTGGTAGTTTGTAGACTTGGACTGATATGTAGTTGTCCTCTTGACATGTAGGCTGGGATCTTCATAGTGAGTTTTGTTATTAAAGGACTGAAGGAATCAGAATGCAGGTTTAAAAAGCTGGGATCCTGCAAAGAGGTCAGCCATTCACCAAAATCATGTCCATTTTGTTTTGATTGTTTAACAATGATGTTCACCATGTGTTGAGAAGATAATGCAACCAACAGATTTTGCTAGTGATAATTTACAGTGTTTTGCTTTTTTAATATTATTTAACCACCTTTAAAGGTACTTACAAAATATCACATAATAAACAACCACCAGGATAGCTTACAAAAATACATAATCACCACATTCAAAAATTCAGCAAAACTACATAAGTAAATCACACATCATTAACAGAACCAACAAATTTCTAAGAGCAATTGCCAAAATACAATCTCAGTGCTGCTTCACATTACAAAGGAGAAAAAAACACAAAGAACATTACATCTACCAAGCAGAGTTATCCACTCAAACTTCCTCTGCTTATTAAAAGCAAGTCACTGAGTTTATATCATAATATGCTACCACCCTCCAACATCCTCTGTTAGTCTTTTCTTTTTTTTCTGTCTATCTTCCTGATTGCTGAAAAGCCTTTTATATGCTTTGACATTATTTATTCCTACCAAACTTGAATTCCATGATAGTTATACATTCATCTCTCCAATGAAGACATGGGCAGGTGCAAATCTGTGAACACTTTTCTTTATCTATACTCTCCTCTACACCTGGCCTTTCTTGAAAATGAATTCCTTAGTTGTTCCAAATTAGAACCCTCATGGCTGAAGCAGATGCAGTCTCATTTACTCTTATAATTTGTAGGTAATTGTGAAAAATATTCAGTCTGTAATGATTCTCTGCCTCACATCATCCTTGGCTCAAATCTTTTTCTTCCTCTCATCTATGCATGCAAGCCAAAGTACTAACATATAAAGATAGATATCAGGTATAGCTCAACCTCCCCATGTTGTAATCATCCTTAATCTACCTTTAACTATTTTATATCCGTTTTCATACCAGACAAAAGCTTCACAAGTGATCTTTAGCTTATGTAACCAGTTTCTTTCATTGCACTAATTAGAAAGGTGCCTGATGAAATACAAAACTCCTGGCAAGATCATCATATGCAACACAGTCATTCTCCCAGCTAACAAAAACACCATACCAGACCAATGACTCAACATCTCTTTATTTGAAGAAAACAAACTTTTATAGTTATCCCACACTGCATGACTTTCAATATTCCAGACCTTAATCCCTAAATACTTACACCCCTCACCTCTAGCAATATAATCCTCACAAATAGCCCTTCAGGCTTTATCCAATTGCTTTCCACCCCAGACTCCCACTTAAACTCTTTAAAAAGTCTCAAAACCTCTGTGGTTACTAGGTCCAGTCTAACCATAATCAACATACAATGACTGGCAAATTACTTAAATACTTTCCACTGGCAAGAAATACTATTTAAAATTGTTGCATTCTCTGAGATAATACCTCAGTTCCAAAAACAAAATGAGAAGGTAATGTGGACAGTCTTGCCTAGTACACCTATCAGTAGAGACTTCTGCCAATAAGCTGAGTGGCAGGTCAGCACATGAGGCACCAGTCCATGTCTGCATCTTGGATCTAAGCTCAACATCTTGCAATAGCAGAAGAAAAACAGAAAAGACCATTCCAGTATATCAGAAGCTTTTGTAATATCAAAAAATATAAACACTGCCACAAACAAATTTTCTTGCTCGGCCAAAGTAAGACAACACTGCAAAGTGCCAATTATCCCCTGCAGTCCTACCCTTCAGAAAACCTCTTTGCCGTTTCCGTATTATTTTTCATAGTACACTTTATATTTTCTTAGCTAAAATGGTAAAAAATACATACAATCCACATTAGCAAGGGAAATAAGCTGATAATTTTGTAAATTTTGCAGTTCATTGCCTACCTTAGGAATTATCACTATTTTGCCATTTAAAAAGTCAAGAAGCTTTCCTATTAAAGCACTAGAGTTATATATAGCCATAAGAGGTTCCATCAAAACCTGACTAAAAAGATTACAAAATTCAGCTTCTACACCAGCCTCTCTCAGTACTATACTTGCTTTTAAACTTTCAAAGTCAGTTGTAACTCACAAACAGAAATATCTGCATCCATGGTCTCCATCTTAGAAGAGTGAGCATTTACCCATACCAAGTATTGCATGACATATATAACTATTTCTAGAAGCATATGTAAAACTATAATACTCACACATTACTTGCATTAGTTCCTACTGGTCTATCACACGCTTTTCTTCAAAAATTTTCAGAGTCATGATAATGCTTTCCATTATTTTCCTTAAGCTCGTAAGCTAATAAAGCATCAGTCCTTTCCTTGGCAGTCCACCAAAAGTCCTATCTCCTAAGAAAATCCTGCTTCACTATTGTTTTTCTCTGATCATTAAAAGCAAGGTCAGACCATTCATTTGTCTCATCTTTTGAAACTTGTTACAGACCCCCTCTAATTTATCCACTTGTGGTCCTCTCAAGTCCCACAAGTTCTGCCTGTTCCTCTTTACGCCATTACCCTTCTAAGGGCATAAAATTAGCTTTAACCTCAGACTTAATAAACATCCCACTCACATTCAAGACCAGTACCTTACATCCTTTGATTAATCTGAAAAATGTGCCTTACTGCCATTAGACCTGCCTTCTATCTTGCTGGTACCAAATCTAAGGCTTTTATTTCCAACCCTGAGATTTAAATTGAGTAAGGGGTGTATCTATCACCATATAAATATGTATACAGTATGAGGTATTTCAATATCATCTCTCTTTTACTATAGCCAGAGATCCCTTACAAGGACAATATTTAACTGCTGGCTTGAAAGGATGCACCTCTTGAAAAAGTAATCACTGTTGCTGAATAAAGAAGGAAAGGTCTTGAAAAAGTAAGTTTGTTTTTTGTGCCGTATGTCATTCTCCATGTATTTATCCATCCCTTATTCTATTGCTAGTCTTTCAGAACTGCTTTAGCTTTCTGTTTCTTGAGTTATGTCTAAATTTCTTAGCCATACTATCTTTTAAGACCACATTAAAATCCCAAATCCCCAGCAATATATTCCCTAACCACTTGCCATACAGTATCCTGCCATCTCTCACAAAAAGTGATACAAGGTGGGATTATCATTGTTGTGAGCATAAATACAACCTACTTTAAATGCAACTTCTTTAATTATTATATCTAAAACGACCCACTGTTCTTGGCAGTGTTGTGCTAGTTACTTATAAAAGTAATAAGTTACTATTACTAGTTACTTTTCAGTGAAGGTAATATATTACTATTACTTATTACTTTTCTAAAAAAGTAATATACTACTATTACTAGTTACTAACTAAAGTAACAAGTTACTCTTGAGTTACTTTTACATAAGTATAGTTTATCAATCGTTATATTACATGTCACATTACAATCCACCAATATCACTCAGTAAACACAATCTCTGTAGAAGTAAAAGCCATCCAAGTAATTCCACATTAAATTGTACATCTGTAGCTAATGAAGAGGCTGCTACTGGCAAATCAACTTTACATTTCAATGTTTCATCTACAAATTCAGTGCCTCCTGCCCTTGAAGAATTAATTGCCTGTTGCATTAAAAGAAATTAGTAAGCTGGTAATACTGCAATAGGAAATGACTGACAAATTGACAACAAGTTCATAGTTACTAGGCATCTCACACAAAGGAGGACACACTCAGGAGTGTAGAATCCCTATCCCCCTTAAAATGCACCAAATAATCAGCAATCGAAAGGGCACTGCAATATCAGCTCTCCATCTACATGTTGTGGGAAGTAGATTCCACAGCTTTCTGCACCAAAGGCAATTATGCTACTAACACTGCTTTCAAATTCTACAGCACAAACAGTGACTGCCATTTGCTAAACAAAACAGTTACCTGAACATTGAAAACAGACTTACTATGAGCAGCAGTAAACTTATCTTCCATTGAAACTCACAATTTCATTAAATGAAATGAAACTCATAATCTCTTAAAAATGCACTGAAACTCATAATTCTGGGAAAATGTACTAAAACTCAAACTTACAGTCACGTCAACAGTCTGGAAGTTGATGTAGCAGATTCGGGCTCTTGTCTCCAGTCTCCACTGAAGCTCAATTCCTTTAGCAGTCTGGTAGTCTGTGTACAGGATTCAGGCTCTTGTCTCCTGTAACCAATAGGGTCAAGCCTGATGAAGTTAATTGACTAATCTGCTCCCCCCTCTCCAACTAGGGCATTACATACGATAGCTTCATACTTCTCAAACTCTTAGCATAAGAAATCTGAACAAAGTGTAAAATAATGGGACAAAGCCCCCAAAATAGGGACAGATTTAAAATATTGCTATTATAGACTTAGAAATTTGCTAAAATAAAATTTGCCTTGCCATGCATTTTCTAAAAGAATTTGAAACTCAAATGTTTGACATTATTTAATTATTTCAATCCTCAGTGATTTGCCGGAAAACTGCAAATGTTAAGGAATAATCCAAAGTATAAGGCAAACATCTAGACAGTTGAAAGGTATGTATATCCCTCAACCTCTTAGTGCAAGAAATCTGGACAAAATCTGAAATGATGGGGATACAATGGCCCAAAATAGGGATAAATTTTAAATAATGCTTTTTTAACTTAGAAAGTTGCTAGATTAACAGGATGTGTCTTAGTATGCATTTTCTGAAGGATATGAAGTCTGAATCTCATATATGTCATTATTTAGTGACTTCAGTCCTCCAGGATTTGCCAGGAAAACCACAAATTTTTTGACAATCCAACCAAAACTATGAGGCTAAATCTGGACAGTTGACACACACAGACACACACACACACACACACACACACACACACACACACACACACACACACACACATACACACACACCCCTATTCGCTCACATAGTAACACACACACATGCACTTTCTCTCTTATACAAACAGAAAGGATAGTTTAAATTACATACACATACATACACATGCACTTTATCTCTCCTACAGAAATGAATGGAACCACTCATTTAAACCATACACACACACACACACACTATATATATATATATATATATATATATACACACACACACACACACACACACACACACACACACACACACACACACACACACACACACACACACGCACACACACACACACACATACACACACACACAAATACATATATACACACGTACACATATACATATACACACGCTCACTTTCTTACTTACTTACCTTCTCTTTTAATGGAATGGCTATTTTAAATTCCGTGTGAATGTGAGGAACATGTTAACATCCCAGTTGGCACACGTGTAATGCACATAGTGTTCTTAAAAGAGAAGATGCTGCCACCATGGAGTAGAGATGCCGTGGGTAATTTTTGTCCTACAAAGTCTCACATACAAACAAGTCTCAATTTGGGCATTTGAAAAGCTAGCAGCATCAAGTAGTGTAAATAGTTGTGTAACAACCTTTTACTGCTAGAGGCAGGTTCAAAGCAAAAAAAAAAAATAAGAAGGGATAAAAGTCTCATAACAGGGAGACATTTTAAATAACAGTTTTACTGGCTTTAAAATATTACAGAATAAGAAGAGATGAATTAGCCGAATAGCTGTTGGTCATTATGTGTCATTGTGTACAGCTGTCCACCTTTTATAATCAACAATTTTAAGACAGACAGTGTACAATTCTAAGGCAAAATCAGAAACCCTAAAGTAGTATGCTGATAATAAAATTGGCAACCATTCATACAAAGTCCTATATTATAAACAGTACCTCTAACACTTACAAAAGACAAATTATTCCCAGTCTTGAACATGCTTTGGCAGTGCTCTCAGCCAGCCTCTAGTAGCTATTATGTTCGATTGATAGTGCTTGTGACCAATACACTGAGAGATAGTTTGGGTTGTTTCTTTGAATGTGGTGGTGGGGATATTAGATAGAATCGGGAGACTGGGAGTTCTAGCCTGGCATTCAGGAAGTTAGGAGGAATGTATCATTGTTGACATGTAGGGCCATTTTCACCATATGGAGGTAAATATGAAAATGGACAATTGGTATTAACTGTATTTTATTACTTGTGGATTGTGTCTCCTTGGAGGTCAATTCTTTTGGAGATGCAATGGTACTTTCATTTCTAGGCATATTCATAGTGATAAGAGGTCTCCAGTAATGTTGGGGGGCTAAAGATTGACATACTATCTGTAAAGGTGCAGCATTTTGCTTTAAGTATGCTAAAAGCAATGGTGTACTGCAAGGAGGTGTCCTTAAGGATGCACAGTTCTAGCTAACGCAGGGTTGTGTATTACAAAGAGCAGTGTATCATACAGTAAACCTGGAAGGGGGCAGAAATACTCAGCAGCAAAGACTCCCTTTTTTTTGGTCACTTGATATCTGCCCCGGCAGGTCTCCTGACCTGTGATTTTGCAAAGCAATGCAAAAGTAACTAGTTACTAGTTACTAAAAAAAAGTAATATATTACTATTACTTCATTGCTGTTTTGAAAAAATAATGTGTTATATTACTAGTTATTCCAAATTGTAATATGTTACAGTAACATGTTACTTTTGTAGTGAGTTACTCCCATCATTGGTCCTTGGTCATTATCTCTTAAACACTCGCCTTTTATATCCAATATCTGTTTAACCAACACCCCGACACCAGCACCCCCTCTTTCATCCCTCTTTAGCTGTACTACCATTTAGACATTTCCAGTGCTTATCCATAAATTTCAGCTTTCCTTTCCTCTTTAATTTTGTCTCTTGTAAACCAAAATAAGATCCCGTTTTCTTTCTCCTCAATTTACACTTAAGCTTCTCTTTTTAATAGGGTGGTTCACTCCACCTACATTCCATGAAATACTTTCTCCTCCCTCCAAAACCATAAGTCAACCACCAAATACTCCCTACTACCCAATTCTTCCTCAGCCTTCCTATCCCGGCCAAGTGCAAAAGGACCCATGGGCCCCTAAGGGTCTGCACATGGCTGAGCGAGCCATTGAGGTAGTCAGAGCATGTATATCCAGCTACTGTCTGATAGGACCTTCACCCACCCCATAAAGAAAAACAACACTTTATACTCTTCCCACAACCTCCTAATAAAAACTAGAAATTTATAACAAAGTCCAGAAGATAAACCCGAATAGTGCAAACATTCCCAAAATATTAATTACTACTCATGTTCCCACTAAATGTGTCAAGTCTACTATCTGAAAAGAAAAGTATGAAAATATACTAGAAATAAATTTGATAGTAAATCCATGAATAATATACCCACAAACAAAAAATAAATCTGCAATATGTCCTTTATCGAGATTAGTCTCAGAACTGGTTAGCCATAGAAGAAGTTACATAATGTCCTTACATCTGAGGAACAAGGAAATACAGTACTTACAAAACCAAACATGGACTATCATATGGATGCTTCTTTGTTTCGTTTAACCAGCTCCACATATTATACAGGTTCTTCATGGCAAGGACTAAAGATGAGCCTTCACCTTGCATTCCAACATGCTAGACCTGTGACCTTTATACTGTGGAAGACCCACATTATGACTTACAAAGTCATCCTCACTTGAATGCAAGTTTATTTCATCCACCCACTACTTTAGCTAAATCTTGGGAGAGACTGACAGGCTATGTTTGTCAGGATTTTTGGAGAGACAGATAAGTTGCATGGGCCCGCTTGTAGTTATTTGCAGTAGCATTAGGAAAGCATCTTGGTTTGCAAGACCCTCAGGACCTTTCAAAGTCTCATTTCCCATACCTTACTTTGAAACACAGGCTGATTGGGTCTGCTGTATTCCGCATCCATTCGACATCTACAACAGATAGAGCCATTCATTTCCTGTTAAGAATCAGTGTATACCATCTGTGTGACTCTAGGAGTTCCCATCGCCCTCTTGAACCACACTATGGGACATTTCCCAAGGATGACTGGTTGGCATACAGCTGCTGCAGTAAATTACATGCTTTGGCTGGGGATAATGGATGCCTATCTTGAACAGCTGCCACCGGGTTGGATGGAAATATGATCCAGGAAATTAACAATGGTTTCTTCAACTCCTTCCTGACATTTGCATACACTATATATTTGTCATGCAGCTGCTTGGAGTAGTCCTGATAGCCTCTAATGTGTGAGTCTTCTACTTTAACTCCAACAACAAGCAGACATTATTAACTAATCTCTCACTGGAGACATGGGAATGTAACTTGAAGGTAACCTGTTGAGGCAAAACGTGTAGATCTGCACCTTCCCCACACTATGAATCCTTTCAACTTCTCAGTTCATGTCAATATGGACATTAGATGGAGTCTGAAACATGCTGTGGGATTCTAGTCAAATAGATATTTCCCCCTCCGCTGCCTATTTTTGAGGTAATTTACTTTGTCACAGAGATAACAACTCCGAATGGAAAGATGATAAAATCAGCAAACAAAGGAGAGTAGTATTTCTGGAACTGAATTCATCCTCAAGTCTTGGTGAGTAGCTTCATGAGGTGCACCCTGTTTATTTTAGAAAACGTCGACCAAGATGACACTGATATATAGATTGTGTTTTATATAGCATATATCATGGAGAGAAGTAGTTAAAAATAAAAAATACAGCTGGGTGCACAAGTCCCAGGATAAAAAAGTGCCCAATCCTGGTAGGCGGACTTATGCCAGGACTGGAAAAAATGACAGTGTTGAATCCTCAATACACAGAAACATTGCTACAATGGGGTTAGGCCAAGTTCAGGGGAGGATGCCACCCCCCCCCCACTGTAGAAGGAAGTAGTAGTGCACAAAAATCACAAAAATTGATAGGCCAAAAAAGAACCATAAAGATGATGGAGTGGACTGTTGAGAATAAGAAAGAAATTATGTATTGTTACTATTATGCAAGGAGTCCAGAATTTCTGGACAGAAAATATAAAAGATTAAATTTGTGTTCATTAATGATCCAGGAAAAATATTATATTGACCAAGACACCATGGGTGATTTGGAAAAATAAGTGATTCAGAAAGTGTGAAAATATAAAAAACAACATCTAGATATTTTTGAAAGATATAAAAAGAAATATGGACATGAGAAAGAAAGAGAGTTCTGATATGTGAAATATTTATGCAAAGGAGAAAGCCAAATTAATTAATACAAAAAGCAGCCCCAAATATACTTGAAGAGAAATACAGGAAAGGAACCCAGATATGGAAAATTTCACAATGCAAAAAATAAGATCAGAAAGGGGGGATATAGAACAGAAGATTAATTAGAACTTAATTAAACAGAAGCTGAAGTAATGGAATACCTGTGAAGTGAAGGATTTAGTGTAGAAAGTCTGACACAGGTTATATCACAGAATGATGGAACAATGAGTCCCCCAAGCAAGGAGAAAGAGGAGGAGCAGGAGTCATCTGAAGAAGTATGGACATGAGAAAGAAAAAAGATTTAATATGGTGCAATATTAATGAAAAGGAGAAAGCAAAATGAATCAATACAAAAAGAGCAGCACCAAAGATATTTGAAGAGAAATACAGGCAAAGGGATACTGATATGGAAAAGTTTACAATACAAAAAACATAAGAAAACAAAGAGGAAAAGTAGAAAGGAGGATTAGTAACGTAGAAGTTAAAGAAAATAGAAACTGAGGTTATGGATACCTGCAAAGGGAAGTATTTAGGGCAGGATAATGAATCCCCAAATTAAAGAGAAACCAGTAGAGAGGGAAACATCTTATCAAGTTGCCATATGAAGATATTTTAGAGCCTTCAGCAGGAAACCAGTATAAAAGTTCAGATGGAGTTGCACAGCAAGAGAAGGAACAGGAAACTGTGGCATCTCTGACACACTCAATTTTCTGGAGTGATAGGCCAGTGAGTTCCCATATGAAAGAGCAACGGATGACACAGTATGAAACTGAAGATAATATGGCAAAGGAAGATACTCTGAACATTTTGGTAGAATTCTATAGAATGCCCATGGGAAATGGAGAATAAAGATTGTGCCCTCAGTTTAGAAGAAAGCAATCTAAGGGAAGAGATGCTTGATTTAATAGAGATATATAGATATATTAAGATCAATGAAAGAAATAGACTACAGAAGATCAATAAGACCCAAAATGTTAGAAGTTTGATAAAACAAATGAACACAGTAATCAGGACTGTTTATAGAAATTAATGTGATATAGCAGAAATAAATAGGATATATTACTGTGCAGCTAAATTAATAACAGATAAAGTATTATCACAAAAAATAGGGTAGTAAGGGAAAGGAAGAGGAGAAATCAAATGCTAACATGGAAGTATCAAATAGAGAAAACTATAAAGCAATTAAGCCAAGAAGTATCACTGTTAGAAGAGTACAGAAGAGGGAACAGATCAACAAAAATACTCCGACTGATGTGATAAAAGCAATGCAAAGTATCAGAACAGATCAGGATCTATTGTACACTATTGCAAATAATAAACTAAAGATATCAACACAGGCAGAAAAACTTAGTAGATATGCAGATAAATATAAAGGACAAATACAAAATAAGTAATTTATTGATGACTCAAAAAAAGTTTTATAGAAAATTGGGAAACAAGGCAAAGGAAACAGAAATACACCACACCAAAAAAGAAGGATACATTTTTGAGAAATATTTATGAAGACCCCGTGGAACATAACAAAGATGCTGAATGGATAGAAGAAGTAAAAGAAAGACTAAGAAGTTCAAATGTACAGGATATGAAATGGGATGAAGTAACGTCCAGAGAAACTGAAACAAAATTATGAAAAGCTCCTAAGCGGAAAACCCCAGGCCCAGATATAGTACCTAACTTCCGGCTAAAAGTATTACCATCTTTACATGAAGATTTAGCCATGAGTAAGAATTATTTACATGCTCACCCTGAAAGGACACCAACCTGATTAACAACAGGAAAAACAATACTCATCCTTAAGAGAGGATGTGCAAGCTATCCTAAAAACTATAGACCAAAAATTTGCCTTCTGACAAAGTACAAATAATGCACTGGAACTGATGCCAACAGAGTTTATAGTCATTTAGAAAAAAAAAACTCAGTCATAGCAATAGAACAAAAAGGTTACAGAAGAAAGTCATATGGAACAAAGGATCATTAGTTGTTAAATAAAGACATAATGGAGAACTGTAAAAAGGGGAGGAATCTATGTATGGCATGGATAGACTACCAAAAAAAATTTGACAGCATCCCATGTTCATGGATAAAAGAGTGCTTACAGGTATATAAGATACACCCTACACTGATTGATTACATTATAGTGACCATAAAACAGTGGCAAACCACTTTTCAGTTAAACCATGATAAAGGACAAATTATTATTCCAGGGATAAAAATTCAAAGTGGATATTCCAGAGTGATTCTTTGTCTCTGCTGCTCTTTTGTCTTGCCCATAACCCATTAAGCTGTCTACTTAACAGATTAGGTCATGGCTATAGTTTGGCTCCCAGAAAACAACAAAGTGTAAAGACTTTTTATCTTCTTTCTGTGGAGGATTTAAAACTGTATAGTTTGTCAGATGAGGAACTGAAAGCACACTAGAAGTGGTCAAAACTTTCTCAGATGATATAGAGATGTCATTTGGTGTTTATAAATGTGCAAAAGCAACCTTTAAAGCAGAAAAGCAAGAAAATAGTCTGGGACAGCAATGTTATATAAAAAAAAGCTTGAGCAAGAGGGAGTGTATAAATATTTCAGAATTCATGAAGGATCAATAATAAAATCTGAACAATTGCGAATAAAACTTAGTAAGGAATATTTTAGAAGACTAAAATTAATACTGAAAACAGCTCTGACATCTAGATACAAAGTCCACGTGATAAACCAATTTGCTCTTTCTGTCCTAACTTAAAGTTTTGGAGTGACTGACTGGCCCCAAAGGTATTGGATCCGTTGGACAGAAAACCAGGAAAACACTTCATGCTTATCAAATGATTTATAAAAATCAGTGTACACCAAGATTATATATTTCTCCTTCTGGAGGAGTTATGAGCCTCCTCGAAACAGATTACATGTATAGATCTGCAGTCGTAGGACTGCATATATGTGTGTGTGTGTGTGTGTGTGTGTGTATGTATATATATATATATATATATATATATATATATATATATATATATATCTATATATATAGCTATATATATATATATTCACGGAGGCTCTCAATAATAATCTGCTCAAGCAACAATGACCTTCAAAGCAGAAACACAAGCAACCTCCCCCCAACAACACAACCCAAATGACACATAGCCCACAGACTCAGTGTTCCACTCAACCACAGCCCATAAGTCAAAACAACGTACCCAACACATAGGTGACTCTATAGTCAGGCACACTGATGTCCCACTCACCAGACTAAACAAAGAGAAGGTTACTGTCAGCTGCCTGTCAGGTGCCAGGATCCGCCACCTAACCAATGCACTCAGGTCACTCCACAACAAGTACAAATATGACTCTGTGATTGTCCATGTTGGTGTGAATGACCTGAGACATACCTCCCTGGACTACATGAAAGGAGACATGGAAGAGCTCTCTAATCTTGTAGCCCAGGTAGGTATGACCCTAGCCCTGAGTAGCATCCTGACATCACCCAGAATGATACCAAAGTACAAGGACTTCAACAATTGACTAAGCTTCTGGTGTCACTCTAAGGGGATCCAGTATCCATCTGCCTGGGACAACATGGTCAACAGACCACGATGCTTTGCCAGAGCTGGCCTGCATGTATCACCTCTGGGATTCTGGGTACTGGCAAAGGCTCTTGCCACCCCTATAGTGCCTTTTTTAAGGCAAGGTTCAAATGACAAATTCACCACTGTAACAGGAACAGGCAAGCAAAAACTGAGGGTAATGATACTCAATGCTAGAAGTCTAAATCTCAAAATGCACTCACTTGAGGCACTCCTTAAAATGGAGAACATCGATATCAGTGCAGTGACTGAGACCTGGTTCAAGGCTCCAGACAGCACCCCTGCATTACCAGGCTATAACTCATACTGCACTTTTCGGCCATCTAATCTGAACCGGAACACCAAAGGCGGAGGTGTGTCCATATTCATTAAGGATATCCACACCTGCAGGCTAGTTGCTCAGCATAATGCATCCGAGGTTATCCAAGTGCAACTAACTCTGGGTAAAACTGCAATCCAAATTGCAGCTTGCTACAGATCTCCCACCATGCCCCAGGATTCCCACTCCTCTTTTCTTGATATACTAAAAAATATTAGGGTTCAACCAAACACCCTAATATTGGGCTATTTCAACTACCCTGCCATTAACTGGGAAAACTACTCATGTACCAACTCCTTCACTCAGCGCTTTCTGGAATTCATAAATTCCAGTGCCCTGGATCAACCTATCCACACTCCCACCAGGGGCAACAATATCCTAGACCTAGTCACTACCAACATGAGTGACCAGTGTTTCACACATAAAGTCAACTCCTCGTTGGACAGATCTGACCATAAGCTAATCACCTTAGATATCCACATCCCACCCCCACCCCCCATTAAGGAAACCACAGTAAAAAATATTTCTCCAAAGCCAACTTCTTGCTTCTTAAGACAGAAGTGGTGAACTTCATGACACCCATGCAGATGGACAATACAGTTACGACTGCTGAATCCTTCACAAATGCACTCTATAAGCACTTACACGAGTGTATGGATTGTGCTATCCCAAACAGAACCAAGATGCTATCCTCCAAAAAAGGAAGCCATTCTGGTGATCCCCTGCCATAAACAAACTCTATAACAGAAGGAAAAAACTGTTGCAAAAGAGAGTAAAATCCCATGAGTGGAGTAGCTCCCTTGTCACCTTCAGTAAGAAGATGAGATCCCTTATAAGATCCTCCAAAGCAAGCTACAAAAACAAGATTGCCACTGATTCTAAGGACAACCACAAAGCATTCTATACCTATGTCAAGAATCTCAATGGCAACACCCAGATCTGCTCTGAGTTACAGCACAATGGCACAAAAATTATAGAACCAACTGATATTGCCAACATCCTGGTAGATAGGTTCAGTGCTAACTCTACCCCCCACTCACCCTTTAAAGGGCCCATACCTATACAGGAAGAATGTAGAGTCCCTGTAATCACACTACACAGGTAAAAGCACACTCTAAAGCCAAAAGCACAACATCCATGGGAATGGACAACATCCCAGGCTGCATTTTACACGAACTTCAGAATGAACTGACTCCCCACCTAAGCACCATGTTCAATCAAAACCCTCATCAATGAATGACACACAGCAACAGTTATCCCACTCCACAAAGGGGGAGCCACCACTGATCCTGGGAACTATCATCCTATTAGCCTGATGAGCCTGGACTGCAAGGCCATGGAAAGTATCATCATGGAATTCATAAACAAAGACATTGGTAACCTCCAAACTCTGGAGCCCACCCAGTTTGGGTTTGTGAAAGGCAGACCATGCCTTCTGAACTTGGTCAAGTTCTTTGAGGCAGTCACCAAAGCTGCAGATGAGGGTAAGGTGGTTCACACAGTCTATCTTGACCTCGCCAAGGCTTTCAACACCATCCCCCATTCTGGAATTATAGCTAAACTCATTAAACTAGGTATAAATCCCAATGTCACAAGATGGGTTGCCAACTGGCTCACTGACAGAAACCACACTGTAAACGTTGCAGACTCCAAATCTGTCTTTAAACCAGTGACAAGTGGAGTACCACAGGGTTCAGTCTTGGGACCTCTCCTGTTTGGTATCTACTTCTCTGAAGTACAGGCTAACACAGAAGGCCTCTGGCTAATGAAGTTCACAGATGACTGCAAACTAGGAGCTATAGTTGATTCCCCATATGATGTGGACATCCTACAAAAGGGCCTCACTGAGACAGATGCCAGGTGTCAGAGCCATGGCCTCAAGCTCAATGCCAAAAATGCATTGTTATCCTCTTTGGTAAAAACAATGTACCCATGAACTAACACATAGGTGGCAGTCTTCTTAATGCTGAATGTGTGATAAGAGACCTTGTGACCCAGGTGGACAATAGTCTCTCTTGATAATCACATTGCCACAGTAGTCAGGAAATCCTTCTACTTGGCACACCTCATCACAAAAGGGTACTCATCCAGGAAAACAGAGGTCATTATTTCCCTCTGCTCGACACTCATTAGACCCATTATAGAGTACAACTCCCCTTTTGGAATTTACCTCACAAGACATCTGCAGCAGGTGGAAAGGCCACAGAAGTACCTCACAAAGAGGATTACTGGCCTCAAACAGATGCCCTACACTGACCGTCTCAAAAAACTCCAGCTTTACTCTGTAGCATATCGCCTACTCCGAGGTGATCTCTGCTTAACATAAAAAAGCTATGTCAAACCCAGAGCTGTTGGGCATGCTACACCTAAAGAAATTCCAATCCCTCAGAGCTACATGCTCTAGGGAACTAAACCTTGCCACCACAATAAACAGGACATGCTGGAGGGATACATTCCTGTCCCAGAGACTTCCCATACTCTGGAACAAGCTACCCATCTATGTCAAGCAAAGTTCCTCATTAACACTCTTCAAGGAAAAATCTTGATGAGTGGATGGGAAATAGGAAATACACCCTGAGGGTCACTTCTGTGGCTCTGCTCAACAGTGGCACAGGAAATTAACTTTCTTGGGTTGGCGTAAGCCAAGGAACTTTGTTGGCTAGGCTTACTTAGGCCCTTGGGCCGATAGCCTAGTACCTACCAATGAACCTACCTATGAACCTATGTGTGTGTGTGTGTGTATGTGTGTGTGTGTGTGTGTGTGTGTGCATATATATATATATATATATATATATATATATATATATATATATATATATATATATAATGTATATATATATATATATATATATATATATATATATATATATATATATATATATATATATATATATATACACACATATGGATCCCCTACACAACGCTGACATTCCAGAATGCCGGCAACCATATGGCCGACACCATATGATCGGCATTCAGAATGCCGACATTGTGAGAAGTCCACAGAAAAGGAAAATAAAATTTCCTTTCAAGTGTTACGCCCCCCTGCAACCCCCATGGGGGGCTCTGGAAATCTTTCCATTCCGCACTATAGTGAGATGCCACTTCTGCATTGTCGGCATTCTGAATATCGATCATATGGTGTCGGCCATATGGGTGTCGGCATTCTGGAATGTCGGCAAACTGAAAGGGACCCACATATATATATATATATATATATATATATATAGATATATATATATATATAGATATATATATATATATATATATATATACATATATATGTATATATATATATATATATATATATATATATACTGACCTCACAAGATCCAAACATAGTGAAAGT
Source organism: Protopterus annectens (assembly GCF_019279795.1). Taxonomy (NCBI): domain Eukaryota; kingdom Metazoa; phylum Chordata; order Ceratodontiformes; family Protopteridae; genus Protopterus; species Protopterus annectens. The sequence goes on from NC_056737.1 coordinate 1,337,827,859, forward strand.
TTTAAAATATGAGGAAAATACATCTCAGATGACTTCCCTGCTTAGTTTAGCAGAAGCATATTGGTGTCAAGCAGGAATGGAAATCAAACCAGAAGTAGTTACAATTCAGGCAGCAACTGAATGTGCTAAAAAAACAAAACAAAAGAAAGAATATAGAGTGAAGGATCAGATGAAAAGGTAAGAAATATGGAAAATGCACAAATATAGCTGGAAGGACAGAAAACTCTTGGAGCAACCTCATGTTGATCAGGACAGAATGCAGGAATGATTAAGGAAAGATGAATTTAAACCAAAAGATGAAAGGTTAATACTGTCGGCTCAGGATAGTGGACTACATACATGTTGGTTTACAAAGTCCATTGAAAATGTGGGAGAAACATACAAATGCAAGTCTTGTAAAACAGAATTGGAAGCAGTTGCACATCTTGTTGCTGGGTGTGATACACTAATGGCAGGACTGTATACTGAAAGGCATAATAATGTGTCAGGACTGTTGCATTGGAGATTATGCAAATGTTATAATATCGAAGTAGCTGAGAAGCATTGGAAAAATGAGCCACAAAGCATTATAGAAAATGATTTATAAAGTTTATATCATATGGAATCACCCATGACCAACAGTTCAAAAAATAGATGTGAGAAAACCAGATATAGTAGTCAATAAAAAGAAGACAAAAGTAGCATTGATCATTGAAATTGCTACCCCCAGTGACTACAGTATCTTATGTACATACAGACACAAAGTCATAAAATGCTATGATTTACAGGCAGAAATAAGGGAAATGTAGAAGAAGGATACCCTGACAGCTCCAATAGTAGTAGGAACAATGGGTCTTATGAAAAAGAATTTATAATCATACTTAGATATGTTACCAATACATGTAACTCCATGTGAATTGCAGAAGGACTCAATTCTGAGCACACTGCGGGTGCTGTGAAGAGCACTTCTGGCTAACATCAATGATTGAAGCAATACTAATTTCATGAACTTTAATCAAGTTAATTTAAAGTTAATTTAAGTTAGTGAACAAAGTCAATGCAGTAGGGGGTTTCAGCAGGACTTATGATCAGGTGCATCTTTGGGCCACAGATTTGATTTCATCAGCCCGGAGGAGAGCAGCTGCGGTTGCCCATGAACAGCTGGCTATTGGGGGGACTGGTAATGAGCCCTCACTAACATCAAATATTTTATTTATTTATTTATTTTACATTTATTTTACATTTGTTGACTGGACTAGTCTAACTGGATATATGTCCATTTACAGTAGAGGCCCGGAGAGAAAAGCTCCAAAGATAAATACAATTATTAAACAATGAGATAAGGTTACTAAAGGGACCATAAAGATGAACATATTAGATATTTCAGCACATAAGCAGTCCTTAACAAAAAATAACACTTACAACTTTATACATAATATAGGACAAGTTCTTGAAGAAGAGGAATTCACAAATGAAGAGCTCCTGTCCACTGTCAGCGATCCAGACAGCTCATTGGAAACTGTACACTGTGTGCTTGATGTTGGAGCTGATGTGTCTGGGAGAACAGCTGTGTCCCAGGAACAGCTTCTATGTAAGCTTATATATGGCAAGTTCTAAATTTGATTGCATAATAAAATATGTAATTTGACTAATACTTCTTGGATTGATTTTTTTTACTGTACCTATTGCTAACTTAATAGATGTATATGACATAGTTGTTCATTGCACATGGGCTGTGGGTGGATGTGTCAGCCATGTTTCAGTTAAAACTATTCTTACTGGACATATAAGCAATTGTGTATTCACTATCCCTCTGTGTTATTCCCATTGTGATGTTTAATTTGTGTCCTTCCCTTGCTTCATTTCTTCCTGGACAATTCTCCCATATGGATGTAGATCAGCATCAGCATCTGCTGTTAGCCAATGTGGCCATGCTCAGTCATGCTACCATAGTGGCAATCCTTCCACTGCTCCGTCAGTGGTTGTGGTGTCCATGACCAGACATGGAAGGGCATGGGGTCATGGTCCTGGGTGTACTCGTGAGGAAACCTCATCCAGCAGACATCAGTCACATTCAGGTAGCACCAGCTCATTTGACCATGGGCAAGGACATGCCAGTGTCACTCCTGGCAGAGCCAGGTTTCACAGTTGGGGGGGCAACAATGAGCTGTTAACTTTACCATCCATGGCTCAGACCTGTCTGACATGCCAGGACATAGACCTAGCATAGAGCTTGGCTGTATTCTAGACACACACACACACACACACACACACACACACACACACACACACACACACACACACACACACACACACACACACACGCACGCGCACACACACACACACACACACACACACACACACACACACACACACACACACACACACACACACGTGCAGGCACACACACACACACACACACACACACACACACACACACACACACACACACACACACACACACACACACACACACACACCAGGTACATGGGTCATTCATGAGGCTTGCAGCTCAATCTGTTTCATTGGCCATTTGATAATGTATCAACATTTCTGCCTCTCTGTCTTTCTTACTCACACACACTCACTACCTTTTGTTTCAGATTTGGCCTTCTGCCCCCAAACAACACCCTGTGAAACTGATGATAACTGTGCCATCTCCTTGATTTTCTATCTTTTGGATTCAGGGATACTTTAGTCTTTTGTCTGATGCCCAGGGTACATAGCTGACTGAGTGTTTAGTATATGTGTGTTTGTGATGCTATTTTGAAAATTGTGTTCTCCGTGTGGACAGTGCAGTGGTGCAGCAGTAGCATTGTCACTGCACAGCAAGAGGTTGTCCGGTTCGATTCTCAGCTGGGGTGCCTTCTGTGTGGAGTGTGCTTGTCCTCCCTGTGTTCGTGTGGGTTTCTTCCAGGTGCTCCGGTTTCCTCCCAAGTTACAAAGACATGCATCTGGAGCATTTCTCCCTGGGCCTCCGCTGAAAATTGGTTTGGTTCCAAGTCGGACTTTCCCAGTTAACAAATGTTAAATAAAAAAATAAATAAAATAAGTGTTGCTTTCTTACAGGTTTTTGTATTGTGTGTATCTTTGATGCATGAGGCCTGTTAGTTAATAGAGAACACATCTATTACCATAAGTCATTGCTGTCACATATTGATGTCATTAATGTAAAACTCACACACCTTTTACTTAGTTACATTAACAAGTAACAGTATGCAAAGATCTGCCATACATTTGTGTTTTTGCCCATTTATTTTCCTGTTCCAGGTACAGCACTTACCTTGGGAGTCTGGCAGTTACAAGTGTTTTAATTTAGGTCTGACTCTGTGCGATACTAGCAGTACATGTCCAGTACATGTTTAAATAATGTAAGCATTGTCTTGCATCAATTTTTACTGTATTTATGTTCATAGGATGAAAGCTGTATCATTAGGTGGTCAGCATGTGTGCTATCTGTAGCCTTTTGGCCAGGGCGAGAGCATATTGAGCATGCCTATGTCTACCTACACTCACAGCAGCTGATGGATTTCCCCTCTGAGTCCTCACCTGCATGTGTGTGATCTTGCCATTGGTGGTGGGATGTGTGCCCCTTCTCCTTGGTGTTCCTGTTGAAGCTGTTTTCTCAGGATAATATTGTGAAGGATAGCACAGACAGTGAAAATTTCAGCACAAGTACTGGGATTGTACTGCAGGGCTCCCTTTGATTTATCTAGGCAACCTGAACCATGACTTCAGCAGCCCAAATACATGGTCTATGATATTTCTTCTGTATGCCTCGTTATAGCATTTTTCAGTGGGTGTGTGTGCATTTCTGATGGGCATCATCAGCCATGGTTGAAGTGCATACTCTGCATCATAAATGACCTTGTGGGCTATTCTTTTTTCATTTTCTCTCTGACATGTAATTGCATTGTTTTTACCCCTTGCATCAAAACAATGGAAATTATTTCAATACTATGTGTCTTTACTTTAACTACTGAATGTTCCTCTTATACATTGTATACTTCTGTACTTAATCTTTTATGTTGCTGGAGTCTTTCTCCTCGGGTCTCCACTGAAAATGGGCCCCTGGCTCAGTTAGACCAACCTGGTTAACACATGTCAAATAAATAATAAATACATAAATATATTCCCCATAGAAAACCTATGAAGAGCTGAGAGTTATGCCAGATATGGGAGTTGTGGTAACTGCAGGGGTTGCCAGCACACACATTCAGGATGATTCTCTTACCATTACACAAGACTTGGCAGTTAATGGACTGGATCCCTTTTCTGTTTATGTACACCCTTGCCTGTTCCCTGTGTGCTGCTTTAATCTCAATATGTGTGCAGTCCATGGAACCCAGGACTTCAAGGAAGTGTGCTACAGGGTACAAATCCTGCATAGTTGTTGCTGTGCCCTCAGGGGGTATTAGAAAATGTATGTAGTCTCTCGTGTGCTGTAACATAGCATTAAAGAATTGATATAGGATCCTGGATACTGATACCTGTGATACCCCCAGCATATCCCCTGTTGGTCTCTGGAAAGTTCCTGTAGCTAATATTCTAAATGCTACACATATGTTAGACTCCACAGCTATTGGTTCTCCTTGGTTTGCCCTTGCTCTTAGTTGAGGATGACAGAGGTTGCAGAGTTCCTGTAGTGTGTCTCTATCCACCCTGTAGTGCTTTACTATTTCCACCTCATGTAGACCATGAAAAGTTAAATGAGTCTAAACACCCTTCCCCTTCTTGGTCAAGGTCTATTAGCAGCAGCAGCAGTATAGACTTGCGCCTGTTGCACATACCACGCAGAAGAGCAGCAACAACCCTTAACATTATTTCCATGTAGAGTAGTTTCCATGGCTGTATTTAAAGGATCCCTATCACTTTGTTGAATCCAGCATTTCACAAATGCCTCTTTGTCGAACAACTATTCAGTGAAAATAATAATCCAACTAACTTTTCAGTGAAAACTTTCCTAGGGCAAAATGATGGTTGGCCACCATCTGGAATTGTCCCTTTTCCCCACTGTAGTGCGATCTCGGAGTTGGTAGATTTTAGAGGGGATGTGGGGGCACAACCCTCCCAACTGCATAGGTGTTAATTTTTTTTTTTTTTTTTTATGATCACTAGGGCAGACTGGTAATAGTTTGCCCTAAGAAAGTTTTCACTGAAAAGGTAGTTTGACGATTAGTGTTTTCGCTGAATAGTTGTTCGACAAAGGGGCATTCACTAAATAGTGATTTGACAAAGTGAAATAGACCCATATTCAAATAGGTTTTGGAATTCCAAGCCAAAACCTGCGCTGAATGTACACACACTTGCTTTATAGTGTGTTGAATATCTCCTCCATCTTGGATTGGTTGATTAGCATACAATTCATTTACTTATGTTGTAATTAGCATGCCATGATGTTTACCAGGTTTGCATAGCTCTACATGCTGTGTAGAGCCACTTACTGATTACAAATCGGCGCACAGGGTGCATGATTTATTGAATCCTGCCCACAGTCTTATTTTTTTTTCTGAGATTGACAACTGTAATGTATGATGGTGACAAAGTATAATTTTAATGTATATGTATGTTATTCAGAATTCAATTCAGTAAAGCTGTTGCATATCACAGTGTCATAACATGGTGATGAAAACGAAGGGATCTCATGTCGCTGAAGTTATTTTTTGTGCAATGTTTCCTAAGATGCACTCACTTCCATTTTCTTTGTTGCTTGCTGTTAGCTTTACTGTGTATAATGTATTTACAGAAGCAATTAATAAAATTAGCATTTGTTTGTTATTGTCTGAAATTGAAAAATATGTTCACAGTCTGCTTAATGCTTCTTCTTCTTCTTTCGGCTTTTCCCAGTTAGGGGTCGCCACAGCAGATCATCTGTCCTCTCATGATTGGCAGTGAAGTTTTACAGTATCGAGTTGCCAGCCCGGTGCCCAACCTTCCACAGAAGGCACACACATGTCCTCCCTGTGGTCATGTGGGTTTCCTCCGGGTGTTCCGGTTTCCTCCCACATCCCAAAGACATGCAGTAAGTGGATTGGACACTCTAAATTTGCCCTAGATGTGTGCGTGTGTGTGCCTTCTGTGGAAGGTTGGGCACCGGGTTGGCAACTCGACACTGTAAAACTTCACTGCCAATCATGAGTGGACAGATGATCCGCTGTGACGACCCCTAACCGGGAAAAGCCGAAAGAAGAAGTATTAAGCAGACTGTGAACATATTTTTCAATTTCAGACAATAACAAACAAACACACACGCACACACACATACACTTGCATGTATGGGCGCACAAGGGCTACAGTTTAAACTATTTCAGAATATCACTTAGGAAGATGCAACAATGTAATAAAACACACCTACTTTTAAAAGCAAAACAAATTATAATGAAAGTCTAATTCGAACTACTATGTATGCATTTCTGTAAAGGACAACAGGGATCATGAGCTTATTTGTAATGGGAATATGTTCTAGAAGGAGAAGGAAATGCAGAATTCTAAAAATGTACTTCTAGAAATAATGGATGACTGTAAAGACACGTTTTGGTAAACAAATGATTAAAAGAGCTGATTACTAGGAAACCTTCTAAGGCTTCTTATGATAAGAACATATTGGGGATGCTAGCTGATTACTTTACTAGGAAACCTTCTAAGGCTTCTTATGATAAAAACATATTGGGGATGCTAATAGGAAGAGAAAGTGAGGCTGGGACAACTATTATATGAAAGAAGAAAGTTAAGTTGGTTTAGAAAATGGAAAATGGTATGCAGAGTAAAAATGTAACTTAAGAGCTAAATGTCAAATTAGTTGTATTATTTGTAAAACTATGAATATGTACAGTCATATGACACAAAGGATTTAAATGAATTTGAAAAGAAAAAAGTGAAAAAAAAGGAACATTTTTACTGGAATTTATATCTTATTACCCAAATAATGACTCTACAATAGCAGTTGTCATACATTTAATAACAATCAGCTATTGACAGAGAATATAAATATCTGTTACTAGAGAATGAAATTTCAGATAGTCGGTCAAAATAAATTAGTGTGACTGATAGCTAGAGAAGCAAATGGTATGCATTTCCAAGCTCCCCTTATTCATAATAAAACAAGGATGAAACTGTGAATGCATAATTATATTTTGTAATTATTAGTAATAGTAAATGTAAAACAAATATGTAATTCCCTGCAGCAGGCAAATTTACTTCACAAATGTAAAAGAACATTGTTGATAAAACATATTAATTAACCCCCCCCCAAAAAAAAAAAAACATTAATTCAGTTGCAGTCCAAATGTTTTTTTTTCCCATAGCCTCATATAAAACAGTTTAAATATAATATTTTGGAAAAATTTACATATACAACTGGATATAGTAACAGCACACATCATTCAGAAACTGGAAGTATGTCCGCAGGAGAGCAGAAAATTGAAGTGATCTGCGATAATCAAATTTTGAGTTCCAAGATTGAATAACAGCATCATCTGCAATGAAATACAGTCTGGTTATAGTTAAGAATACCACAAGATATGAGATGGAAGTCATACCTAAGAGTTGAAAAGTAGCACAGTAGTATATAGTTTACAGAAAGAATACAGAAGCATAGAAAATGTTTGCTGAAGAGATAACAGCTGAAAACATGGATCTCTTTAATAGGGTCCCTTATGAAAAATTACATCTTTATCTGTGATTATTTGACTCCACAACATAAAAACCTTGAGAAATTACTAGTCAAAACAGCTTCCCAAGGTCACAAAATGTAAACATTTATTTTTTCCAGGGGAGCAGCCTCAACATGGGCTTAAGCCCCAACATCCATGAACTATATATATATATATATATATATATATATATATATATATATATATAGAAGCACTTTACTATCTTGAAATACTGAAATTTCGAATTTCAGTATCTTGAGATGAAAGTATCAAAAGTGAAGTTGAGGGAAACTGCACTTGATTGAATTCGAAGTCTCAAATTCATGGTTGTGGTGGCGCAGTATGTGGGATTTGCTGTGTTTGTAAGGTGCGGTGTGCTGTGGGATATGGTTTGCTTGCCGTTGTGTGGATATATGTGGATATTCAGGTAAGTGCTGTTTTTTTAAGGGTTTTGGGTAGGGATTTGTGTGCATGTGAGTGTGTTGGGAAGTTTTAGGTGTAGGTTAGGGTAGGTAGGTTAGCGTGTGAGTGTGTAAGTGTTGAGAGTGGTGGTGTTTGTACGTATGTGGTGTGTGGTTGTGCAAGGGGAATATAGGGTATGTAGTGGTGGGTTTAGTGTCTTTGTCGTTTTAGGTTGACCTCGGAGTTAGTATACATAAGTAGCAGGGGTGTGGTGGGCTTATATGTAGGGTAGGTGTGTGTATTTGTGTTGCTGTGTTTGTGTGTGTTTTGTTGGCTTGTTGTAATGTGGGGAGGAAGGTGTATGTATGTTTGTTTGTGTGGTGGAGGGTGTATTTAAAAGTCGCAATTTTGAATTTTGCACTTTTGGGGTTTTGGTATTGTGATGTTTGGCTTTATAGTCTTGAGATACTAAAATTTGAGATTTCAGTATTTCGAGATTATAAAGTGAATCTATATATATATATATATATATATATATATATATATATATATATATATATATTCATATATACACATGGAGGTCTGAACCATAGAGCGAGGGGGAGGCCCCCCCACTTTTACAGCTGCAAGACCTGTTAGGAAGAAGTGGATTTTCATTTGCTCACGGTAAAGGAGGACTCATGCATCACACACTAATGCAGAAGTTAAACTAGCTGGACAGGAAACGCTTGGAGGTTAACTAACTCAACCAGCTATACAGGAGTTGTTGTTCCAGTAAGTTGTTCTTTTATTTTATACTGCACACAGCCATCATCAGGTGGAATCGGAAACGTGAAAGATCTATACCAACACAGTCTCTGATCCCGAATCTCTGGAGTGCTTCTTGCATGCGTAAGCATAAAAGCTACCTTTACAGAAGAGTTGCTACATGCATTTGATAATCTTGGAGCTAGAGGAACAGAAAAGGAGCTGGTGTGGTGGAACAAGAAAAGCAACCAACTACAGTGTTTAGCTAAATCTACAGTGATTTCTTAGCAGCAGCAACAGACGCTTGGGATTTTTTGCAGCCTCTGCAGCCATGGATGGGTTCACAGGCAGTTTGGGTGAGTGACAGCCACAATTGGGGTGTTAGTAAACATTTGCTGATTGTGTAACTGAGCTCTGGTTCCTGAAGAGCGGACACAGGATGCTGTTTAATTATTTTTATTTTTTTTTGTCATTTGCGGTTGTGCTGATGCCCTTATAGTTATATCTCCATGCGTGGATGAATAGGTTGTCCACATCAATTTTTCAGTGTCACTGTTGTGTCCTGAGCTAATGACCGAAGTCAGGCAATCAGAAGTGTTGTAGCTTACTAGTGAAATTGTCCTTTTTTTCATCTGGCAACTGCAGTTTAAAATAAGCGTTTCTTGAATATTAATATGTTTTGTTGGAAGTGTGATACCATTTTTAATGCAAGCAGTAAACACGGATTAAATAGCTTGTTTCATTTGTTAGTCATGGGACAAAGTTAAAGGAACAGTGATTTTGGCTAGGGATCATTGTCAATTCTGTGGCTTGTTGTGTCCTGTTTAATTGTCTGTTCATAATCTTCCATCCGTTTTCATGTTGCTGTTCTGTGAGACTTTTGCTGGTGAAATGACTCATCATGAAGTTGTTTTTATTTAGTTGCTTTGTATTCTTTTTTCCTGTTTTTTTTTTTTGTTTAATCAGAGAATGTATTTACCTTTAATAGTAAGAATTAGGCGTATATTTGTCAGTGGTACCTTTTATTGAGCAGACATAATCTTGGTAAAATGAAGTTCTTACCTATAATAAAATTAGCTGTAAGTTTTCTCCACTGATATATGTTTATTGCTTTGTTTTCTTGTTTGTTAAAATAATTATCTTTGAAAAAATTGTTGTGGTTTAGCCGGATGAGGTCATTTGTAATGGACATTTGTATGAAATCTCATCTCTTTTTTGAGTTGATTCGATATAGTACACTAGGTGATTTGATACACTGCAGTAAGAACATATTTGCAATCAGGCTTATTACATCATGAAGTATGATGCCTTCTTTTTAGGTCACTCACTGAATACAGGAGTTGTTTGTATGCTGCACACAGGAGTCACTGTGCTGTCTCTGCACACAGGAGTTGTTTATTCTTTTGTTTTATGCTGCACACAGGAGTTGTTATGCTGCCTCTGCACACAGGAGTTGTTTGTTCTTTTGTTTTATGCTGTGCACAGGAGTTGTTTGTCCTTTTGTTTTATGCTGTACACAGGAGTTGTTTGTTCTTTTGTTTTATGCTGCGCACAGGAGTTGTTTGTTCTATTGTTTTATGCTGTGCACAGGAGTTGTTTGTTCTTTTATTTTATGCTGTACACAGGAGTTTTGTTCTTTTTATTTTATGCTGCACACAGAAGCTGTTTCTTTTATTTTATGCTGCACACAGGAGTTGCTGCCCAGTGTTGCATATGCCAGTGAGTGTATGGGTGTTTGCATCTGCATGTGTCGATGTGGGTGTCTGCATCTGCCAGTGTGGGTGTCTGCATATGCCGGTGTGAGTGTTTGCATCTACCTGTGTAGGTGTGGGTTTGGGTGTCTGCATCTGCCTGAGTGGGTGTGGGTGTCTGCATCTGCCTGTGTGGGTGTCTGCATCTGCCTGTGTGGGTGTGGGTGTATGCATGGCCTAAAAATGTGTAAGGAGCCTGTGATTTGAAAACAGCTCAGAGGTAAGCTTAGTCCTCCACTGGCCAGATGCAAAATGAATGTGGGTTTTCATGCTGTTTCAATGAATGTGAGTTTCAAGGGCAGAGAAGTTTACTGCTCATGCTAAGTCTGTTTTCATTGTGAGATGTATTGTTTGTTTAGCAAATGGCTCAGTGTTTGTCTGAAACTCATGTCTATCATTACTTAAGTTTTGCAGTCCTCATACATTTGCCAGAAAATCACACATATGAGGAGCAGACCAAAAATATGACACAATCAGGGACAGTCAAACATATACTCTGATCTCCCAACCTCTTAGGGCAGGAATCAGGAGAAAATGTGAAAGGCTCAGATTCATGGGCAAATTTTAAGTTTTACTCTTGTCACCAAAGCAATGGATGAAGGTTAAAAAAGTAAAAAGAAATACCAAAGGGCTTTGGCCAACTAAGTTTGAGATGACTGCAAGCTAGGAGCAGTTATTGAATCCCCAAATGACTTAACCATCATACAGGAAGGTTTGTCCCAAACAATAACTAGTGCCAGAATCATGAATTGAAACTAAACTCCAAAAAATACATTATCATATCCTTTGGGAAGACATCTGCTCCAGGGAACTGCCAAATTGACAATGCCCCCTGAGAATTGACCCAGTTGTTTGGCATTTGGGAACTTGTGTGCACAGTGACCTAACCAACTTGTGTCCAGAGTCATAAGAAAGTCTTTCTGTATTGCACAGCTTATAAACAAATTGATTGTGACTAGATCTAGAGATGTTACTGTCCCCATTTACAAAGCCCTCATTAGGTCAATCATTTTGTATAATGCCTACTTTGGCATGAATCTGCCCAGACCCATGCAACAATTGGAATACCCACAGAGATACCTTACTAAAAGGATACAAGTCCTAAACAATAGGTCTTGCATGGGCCACCTAAAAGATTTAGTACTATACTCAGTATCCTACAAAGTGCTAAGAGGTGACGTGTCTGGCATACTAGGCATCCTCCAACCAAAAATATAGATGGACCTACTAAACCTCAGCAAATCAAATGGCATCAGAAATACTCAGTCCAGTATCTAAACTGATGGATATATATCACAGAGGCTACTACTGTTCCAGAACAGAGTATCCATTCAAGTAAAACAAAGCTCATCCCTGTCCATATTCAAATGCAATTTGGATCTAAGGATGGGTAATAGAAAATGTACTCCAGGATTGCACCTTGTGCCACTAATGGATAGAGACAATTCCTAAATGCTGCATCCCTTATATGGGTCTCCTCAAATTATTTATGGTATGATCACAGTTATTCTCACTAGGGCTAATATACAATTGTCAGCCATGGGATAGGTAAGACCAATCAGGAAATGTTAATTCAAGCACCAAAAGGGAATTGGCTAAGCTTAAAATGTCCTCCATGTGAACCTATGTTGTGGTAGTAAAGAGTTTTAAAATACTGCCCTTTTTAGATCACTAAGTGCCCCTCTCACCCTCCGCCCCCCCCAGTCTTCAACATATATATATATATATATATATATATAAATATATATATATATATATATATATATATCTATATATATATATGGATACACTAGACAATCTCGACATACAGAAATGTCGAAATTCAGTACATCGAGACCGAATAGTGGAAAGTGCAGTTAACCGAAACTACACTATGCCGAATCCACAAATGTTGAATCCACCGCTGTTGTGGTGTTGCGTTCGTGACGTGTGGTGCGGTTTGAGGATTTATCTGGGGTTGCAGTTAAGTGTTGTGTGTTTGAGGATACTGGGTAGGGATTTTAGTGTGTGTGAGTGTGTGTGGTGGTGTTTTTTTGTGTGTTTAGTGCGACCTCGGAGTTAGAATATATAAGTAGGGGGGGGGTGTGGGGGTGCAGGTGGGGGTCCGGTTGCCCGGACTTTTTCCACTAGTATAAGTCTTTACTTTTTTTTTTGTTAGGCAGCAATGGAGAATGGAAGAACTCCATTGCTGCAATCTCGCTATGTTAAACGAGTTTAACATAGCGAGATATCTTAAAAAAAAGCAATGCCCTCGTGACCAAACCACACCAACCATGGGTAAATCCAGCATTACCCACACCCAGGTGTGGGTTATTGCTTAAATCTTCAGTGGATTAATTCATTTATATATTAATTTTCTGATACTGTCTTTATCTTGTTCAGGGTTGCATGGGGATTGAGACCGTATGTCTACAAGAAATGAATATAAGGCAGTAAACATATAGGGAGTGGGATGCTACACCCACATACACACCCACCCACACACACCCACACACACACACACACACACACGCACACACACGCACACACACGCACACACGCACACACGCACGCACACACACACACACACACACACACACACACACACACACACACACACACACATTCAAACACATGCACACACACGCACGCACATGCACACACACACATATTCAAACACACACACACATGCACACACATACTCAAACACACACACACACACACACACACACACACACACACACACACACACACACACACACACACACACACACACACACACACACACACACACACACACACACACACACACACACACACACACACATTCCTACAGGCAACTTAAAGGATAACCAGTTCACTCAGCAGTATATCTTTGGAGTGTGAAAAGGCAAACAAAGACACTAGTGAAAACCCACATGGACACAAGAAAAACTTGCAGAGTTTGTGTTGCCTGGTGAAATTCTGAGGAATATAACTGTGATCCTTAGAACAGTGGAACTTAAAGATGAAATGGGGATTATATACTAAACATGAGGCTTCAGTATCACATAGTGGTGCTACCCCACATTAGGAGCACAAGGGGTAAAGTTTCCTTCAAAAATGACTTTGTATGCATAATAATGTGTTTCAGAATTAGCTATTATTTGTCTGATTCAGTATTGTTTTTCATAGTAGCAGACTCTCGAGATCAGGTTTCACACATGCTAGGGAGCTGTAAACTGCACAGCACAGAAAGCACCTTAGATTGGAACAAAACCATTGAACTGAGCCCTGTGATGCACCATTGTTACCTGCTACACTAGTTCCTCACTTTCCAGTTTGCATTGTCCTGAATTCAAATACCGCACGTTGCTAATTCACCTAAAATTCACCCATGAAATACTAGTTTCCAACTGCCTGTGACTTGCTCCTATTCTGTAACACCACAAACCACACTGTGGCTTTGGGGAGGCTCATAGGTTTCTCATACCTGCACCTAAATTCAAGAATAGCTTTGCTGAGTCAGACTTTACTGTTCACATTGGCATACTGTGGAATAGGCATTCACTAGCACTGTGGCAAAGTTCTTCCAAGTATGCAAATGTATCAATATTTGCACACTGAACGGACTGGTCATTGTGGGGTTATATGAATGTTCTGTGCTTATACATGTACGTTCTAGTTAGAACATTATACTTACTCCTGTTATGATGCCTGATAATGATACAGAATATAACGATTTACATTAACGGCTACTATTTTTTTTTTTTTTTTATTTTCAACCTTTCTGATGTTCAGTGTGTGCATTGGCTCCTTCATATTTCTGTAATTATTTTTAGTTGTAACTTGTTTGGCAAAAAAATATTAACTTGACTTACACTGTCTGTGCATGGTTATCCTACTGGTGGATGAAGATTGATGTCCTGAGCTTAGACTGCCTGAGCTTCAACTTGTCGATGATCAGACTTCCTCCATAGGAGATCAGGGCTGGCGAATTCTGCAAGACATGATTCTCTTTGGGGAGAATTTCCACCTTCTTCAAGTAGGTACAACCTCAAAGTCGATATACATATATATATATATATATATATATATATATATATATATATATAAATTTGAGGGATGCAAGGGGACTTGTCCCCCCTGTAAAACCACTTTTAAAAGTTTTTTTTTGGAAAGATATTTTCATTAAATGCAATTTTGGGATTCCAGTCCTTGGTGCATTTGCTTTCCTCCACTCATAATGGAAGCATCTGTGCATAACCCCTGAAGAGTGTGTTTTTCATCATTTTTTTAAAATTATTATAAGTTATTTTGTTGCACATTTAATCGTGTATGCTTAACTAATAATTGTCCTTGAAATATACGCAACTCCATGTAACAATTTTTCTTGGGGGTTTTTCCTCAAGACAGCACTGAAAATGAGAGCTCTTATTTAGATATTCCCACTTATCAAATATAAATGCAACTAGATACAATGAGAATGGTAGAACCAGAGTGCAGGAATTTGTGTCTTACATCATGGACTGCAGACAGCATAATCCAAGAACATTTAAGGTGTGGTTCAGAGTTCAAACCTGGCAGTGGAATACTGTGGAATCCATGTGCATCTAGATCCTAAATAGTGAGCTGCGTTGGAAGCAGACTGCAGCAATACTAGTCTGTCATGGGTAGCAAACACAACAGGGACATAAGAGGAGGATAAAAGGAAGGAAGACTGAAGCCACTAACTTTCTACTGCATTTTGAATCTTTTATTAGACAATGCCTATTATGATGTTTGACACAGTCTGGGGGTATTCACTGATATGATAGAAAAAAACAGGACATTTACTCACATTTGTAAATTAATACAAGCTGCATTCATAAGACGCACTGATGGCAATATAGTGATAGTGAGTTGGAGTTTGTAATGCAAAATTACATTGTTAGAAATAAATATGTAGTAATAGAGGATCTCAACAGTGGCTACTTCAAAATCCCTCTGTTTTTATTATGGCAGTTTTTCAGGGAAAAGATGATTTATGAGCAGACAAAAATATATGTTTACACATTGCAAAAAAAGCCTCCTACTATCACGCAAAGCAAGTTTGACAAGGGCTACAGAATTGTTCTGGTTGGACATGATGAACCTTCTCATAGCTAATATGATTCACCAACTAAAAAGATATCTTTAGATATTTCTCCCAAATTTCAAAAGAGGCTTTTTTTGTGATTTAGCATTAACAGCAGAAACTGTAAAATATTAATGTCAGCCAAGGACGGCAGTTTTATGAAGTGAAAAGAAAACAAATTCATTGTTGGAAAACAATCTTTAGTCTACGTTTGGGAAGAAACAGTTTTGTCATTCACAGTATTTGTAAATCTGGCATAAGTATTCTGAAAACTAAAAAAGTCATAAGGACTTGATTAAATGTTTTAAACAGTGTAGACACTTTAATGGTAAAGTTTTAATCAATAAAGCAAGAGGGCTAAGAAGTCAAAATTCTAGTGTTTACTTGGTAACAAAATCAGAGATAGCAAATTATACAAGCTGTTGTTAATATGCATCATGTCAGGAAATAGCAGGTCAATAAGGCAAATTACCAATACTATGTGACACAAGGAAATAATGTATGGGGGAATTAAATATCTAGTTTCATGCATTATTGATTTAAGTACTTTAACCAAGGCATCAATTTAATGAAATATGCAGGTTGTAGATTTTACTGATCTCTAAGGGATGTGTGTCCAGTCCAGTATTGGATCCATACTTTATTCCCAGTTAGTGTTGACATAGGTTCTTGTTCCCCCATGTGGCTAGGATGAAATGTATATCACAGACTAGATGAATGAATGAATGAATGAATGAACGAATAAATGAATAATTTATGAAAATCTTAGTTTGATGTAGGTCATGTAAGATGAACTGCATCAAAGGATCAATTATTTTTAGATAACTAATGTTGGCATTAGCACATGTCTTTCTGACTTGGCCCAAAATTGCATGACTAATAGGTTCAGGAAATAAAGCATTAAAGTTACTCTTTTAAGCCTTAAGGTATATATTAACTTAATTATAGTATAGATACATGGCTGCAAGAAGAGCATGATGAAAATATGTACATTCAGGTGTGTGTGCCACACTAAAGCTAGGATTATAGAATACTTAAGTGTACAGTAACAGACAGAGCCTGCATTAAGAGTTTAGTAGTTTTTCAAGCTTGGAGAAAAATCTGTTATCAGTATTATTTAATTAACTATCAGGTGCTTCTGCTGATTTCCCACGAGGGTTGGTAAGAGTTTGCCACATTTTCTTAAGCCCCTGTCTTAAGATCATGTTTGTCAGGAAACTGAGAAGGTCTAGCATCAAATAAAAGATTAATTAGTTTGGATCTTTCTGATGAAAGTCTGGTGATGAAGCATGGTTAAAAAAAGAGAGGAAAAGCATAATATTACAGAAAGTTAACAAAATTATGTTAGAAAGTTGCCACTTTTATTTTAAAAAAGGTAAAGTAATGTATGCCTATTGACAGTATAATTTATTTTCAGAATTTAAGCCCACTATTTCACAAGTTTGCTTCTACTATTAAATAGTGAAGATATGAAGATGTCTGTGTTTAAAATTATAGGTTCATAGGTTCATAGGTTCATACTAGGCTATCTGCCCTAGGGCATTTATAAGCCTAGCCAGAATGTGTTTGGCTTTCGCCACCCATTTTAAATTTATTTTGCTATGCCCTTTTTCGAGGTTAGTATACTGTGCCTCTGTCTAACAGTGACACAGAAGTGATACCCGGGGTAAACCTACGATCTCCCATCCACTCATCAAGATTCCTCTTGAAGAGAGTCAATGAGGGACTCTGCCTAACCTGGACTGGGATTTTATTCCAGAGTGAAGGGAGGCTCTGGGTTATGAATCTGTCCCTCCAGCATGTCCTATTTATTTCAGTGCTGAGGTACAAGTCTCTCGCGCGCGTAGCTCGGTGGGATTTGGATTTTCTGAGGTGCAGCATGTCCATTAATTCCGGGTTGGACATGGCTTTACATGTCAGGCACAGATCGCCTCTGAACAGGCGGTATGCCACTGAGTAGAGCTGGAGTTTCTTTAACCGGGCAGCATATGGCATCTGTTTGAGCCCTTTGATCCTCTTGGTGAGGTACTTTTGGGGTCTTTTCAGTTGCTGCAGGTGTCTGGTAAGGTACATCCCAAAAGGGGCATTGTACTCAATTATGGGCCTGATGAGGGATGAGTAAAGAGGCACGATGACCTCCCCTGATCTAGATGTGAATCCCTTCATGATTAGGTGGGCTATATAAAATGTTTTCTAACCACTTTGGCCACGTGGTTGTCAAATGAGAGATTGCTATCAACTTGGGTCCCCAGGTCCCTAATTACTTCTTCTGTACTTAATGGATTACCACCTATGTGGTAATTTGTGGGCACTTTGTTTTTGCCAAAGGGGATGACTATACACTTTTTGGCATTTAGTTTGAGGCCATGGCTCTGGCACCAGTTGTCTGTTTCTATGAGGCCCTTTTGGAGGATGCTTGTGTCGGTTGGAGAGTTGATTATGGCACCCAGTTTGCAGTCATCTGTGAACTTGCTCAGCCACAGTCCTTCCGTGTTGGCCTGTACCTCCGAGAAATATATACCGAACAAGAGAGGTCCCAGGACTGAGCCTTGTGGGACACCACTTGTAACTGGTTTGGAGTCTGACATGGCTCCAGCAATTCTAACCATGTGGGTTCTGTCCTTGAGCCAGTTTGCAATCCATCTATTGACATAGGGGTTTATATTTAAGCTGGTGAGCTTATCTATAATGCCCGAGTGGGGTATTGTATCGAAGGCTTTTGCGAGGTCCAGGTAGGCTGTGTGGACCACCTTCCCTCGTCAATGGCCTTGGTGACTGTTTCAAAGAAATCAACCAGGTTTAAGAGGCAGGATCTGCCCTTAACAAAGCCAAACTGGGTAGGATCCAGTGTCTGTAGGTCCCCAATATCTTTATTTATGAGGTCCATGATGATCCTTTCCATAGCTTTGCAGACCAAGCTAGTCAGGCTTATGGGGCGATAGTTTCCAGGATCCGTTGAGGCACCACCTTTATGGAGAGGGACCACTGTTGCTGTACGCCACTCTTTGGGCACATATCCTGTAGTAAGGCTGAGATTGAACAGTAGTTTTATGTTTGGGTTTAGCTCTTCTTGGAGTTCATGTAGGACACAGCCCGGGACACCGTCTGGTCCCATTGATGCTGTGTTTTCTGCTTTGGAGAGGGCGGCTCTTACCTGAGCATCTGAGATGTCAGGGGGGCAGCACTCTGCTGGGATAGATATTTGCCCTTTTGTTGGGGAGGGGGGGGGAGAAGTTTGCGCTGAACCTATCAGCTAGGATGTTGGCAATGTCTGTGGGTTCAGTGTATTTTTTGTCATTTTGGACTAATTCTGAGCATATCTGGGAATTACCACCCAGGTTCCTAGCATAACTAAAGAAAGCCTTGTGATTATCTTTAGTGTCCTCTGCAATTTTTCTCTCGAAGCTGGCCTTAGACAATTTTATGAGTGCCCATAGTTTTTTGCTAATACTGATCAGTGATGCCTTCCCTTTTTGGGATTTTGCTCTATCATTTAGTAGCTTCCTCCTTCTATTGTATAGTTTGTTTATGGCTGGGGTCCACCAGACAGGACGTCTGCCTTTGGAGGATTGGGTCTTGGTTTTATTTGAGATCGCATGATCCATGCATTCCTGAAGATGTTCATAGAATGCGTTTATAAAGGATTCTGCGGTCTGGGCCGTATTTTCCACAGGCCCGGGGGCTTTGAAGGATTCCACCTCGGTTTTGAGGAGTGTGAAATTTTGCCTTGCCTAAAAAAGGCACTATGGGGGTAGCAAGAGCCTTTGCCAATATCCGAAAGCCCAGGGGTGACAGGTGCAAGCCGTCCCTAGTGAAGCATCGTGGCTTGTCGAGCATATCATCCCAAGCTTACAGGCATTGGATCCCCTTTGAATGACACCAGTACTTAAGCCAATTGTTGAAGTAAGTCCTTTAAAGTCATTCTCTTTTTTTTTTTAAAGACACCATCTTGAGGATTGCATTACATTCACATCAAGGATGTTTTTCTTTAAGAACAGAAGTATCAAACCAAACATTGTTTTCCACATTTCAAGAAAACCACCTGAAATCCTTACCAAGTCAGGACATTAATTTGGGGTATACCTGAATGCCAGTAGCAGGAATGCCAGCAGGCACATTCTCAAAGCCAGGATCACAAACAGCTTCAGAATGATAGTGTGTAATGTCACACTGTCATGCACAAGTGTACACAATCAGTTCTGTAGCTGTGTGAAACACAGGCAAAGACAACAGCTTCTGTGAGGTAAAAAAAAAATTGCATGCAGTAATATTTGATTAGGGAGAGATACACAGAAATGCCCATGGAACAGCCTATATAGTTACTCCTCCACCCCCAAAAGAGAAAACAGTGCTAAAAGGTGTTAGTGGGCAGAACAACACTGCAGATTTTTGCATGGTACAGGGAAGTGCAGATGTCACAGGAAGTATACCATGGAGGAGAAAATAAACCGGCTCAAGGAGACGATGTCCAGTAATACAGTAATGTGGCTGTATGATGTCTAAATGTGGGCAATGCCACGAGTTAACAAAACAGTAATGCAGTAATGTGGATACATGATGTCTAAATTTGGGCAATGCCACGAGTTAATAAAAGGACAGCAATGGTATAACAGAACAGCATATGCAGCCATATAGCTGGCAATGAAGGCAAACTGGATCAGCTAGTCAGGCACCAAAAACAATACATAGTAGAGAGGAAGCAGTACAGGAAGCCATGATCAGAGATCGCATCTGAGACTGTCCCTGTCTAAACTCAGCAGCTGATAGCATGCAGCCCAGGTAACTTAGCCACATGAAAACACAATCAGAGATCACACCTGAGACTGTCACTGTCTAAACTCGGCAGCTGATAGCATGCAGCACAGGTAGCTTAGCCACATAAAACAGTGTAGAAACAATAAAGTATGACAGGGACAGTTTGCATACTGGGGACACCAGTTTTTTCTTCGCCTTACAGACAGTCCTATTGAGCAGAATACTGTTTAGGCATTATTTCTATTCCCCATGCAACCATCTGATGAAATGTAATTTCCTAGCAACAGCTGCACTGCTTGGTGGTATTACTGGCTGCTTTTGTTTCTGCCACATGTGGTGGCATACATGTCTATATTCTATGATGGTGGTGCCAGAACTCCACATGGCTTTGTGTAAGTCATGGACCAGCCACTGCCCACTGATAGACTGACTACAAAATATGGGTAAACATGTGCACTGCATCACCTTGTCAGAAACAGATATGTTAGTAAACTACTGAAACAGTGCCACACTCTCTCAATACACCATTTTACAAACAAAAACAATGGGGCAGGAGTCTCACTGAGTGGGACGAAGGCAAACTCTGCATAAGAGTGTACCTACATTGTCATTGTGATGGCTTGGCCATCATTAACTATCAGGTCCTTGTGTTGTACCTACATCATCTGTGATGTGATGTCTTGTTATTATGTTAGACTGGGAGAGTGTAGAGTGTCTGTAACTGTGTAGGGAGATTATCATTTTATTCACTTAGGTACTCTGGATCAGCTCACAACAATCACCAGTAATACCAGTTGAATACCATTCAGCAAAGATAGTCACAGGTCCTATGGATGGTTACATCACAACTACAGTGCCCTTCAATGCAAATAATTAATCACTGTAGTGAAACTGCATCAGTCAAGAAATTTCCCTGCTCTTCAAGATGTACTGGTTTTATTTGCTATATTAACAGTTATTGGGGTCAACGGTGGTCCCCATAAATGAAGTTTGCGAGGGTCTTTGCTTCTCATAGAAAATACATTTGTTGATGTGTTTTATATTAATAAGTTGTAACAAAATTCTACTTGATCAACTGTAGTGTGATCAAATGTGCTATATTCAGGAACGGTAGTTGTACAACTGTTTCCACAGCAATTTAATGACCATTATTTGCACATATGTATCAGAGACAGGAGGCTTTATTGCAGGCTTAATACTTGCTAGTTTTCTTGTGGACACCTTTAGTGTCTTTTTCCTTCATATAATCAGGTATTTTTACATGTGATTTGATGAATTATATACCACTGCTAACTGGTATGCTATCACATGCATACAGGGCATCTAGGCTAGAGCCATGCACTTAGATGTACTTTGATGAGCTATTTACTCATGTATATTCACCAAATTCTTTTACTAAAACTAAGCACTACTCCATCTGTAGTGTCCATCTCAAGATTATTTAGTGCTATTAGACATGTAAAATAAAATACTCTTCTCAGTGCTCGCAAGATAGCATCATTCTTAGTGAAGCAGAATATGAATTCCAAACGATGATTATCTGTATTAAATTATTTACCAGTTAAACAATGGAAGAAGGTTTACATTATGATGTGCTTCTTCTTACCATCTGTTATGACACTTTAAGGCATGGAATACATACGTGCTTACTCATTCACTCATCACCCCCTCTACCAGCACTGTCTTCCTTGCTATTAAATTATTTTCATATTTATATTTCCCCTGTTATCTCCCACCCCAACACCAGTGACTCATTTCTAACATATTTTTATTCTATTTTATTTTATTTATTTAACATTTGTTTACTGGGAAAGTCCAAATGCAACAGAGCCCATTTTCAGTTGATTCCCAGGGAGAAATGCTGCAGACGCATATCTTTGGGATAGGTTCATAGGTTCATAGGTTAGTACTAGGCTATCAGCCCTAGGGCCTATACAACCCTAGCCATAACAATTCCCTGGCTATTTCTTCCCACAGTGATGGGGACAATGATGATCTAAGGCAGCTCCCAGTCAAACGAACTGGCAAAGACAAAGGGTTTTTAGAGCACAGGTTGTGGAATCGCACCTAATATTACTCAGAAAAACAGAGAATGGAGAGACCGTCTTTTCAAAAGATATGGCCCAGGCTACGGAATCCCACAGAACATCACCCCCTCATAAAAGCAGAGGCAGATAAGAATAACTTTAAAATCATATGAAAGATTATACCAGATTTACAACATGCAAACAATTCAAGGAAATAACATCACAATCAAAAATTAAGGATCCTGTGCAAGAAGGTGATCATATTGCATACAAGGAAAAACTACCATGTGACCTCCAAGTGGTTTTTCAGGTTTCTGTCTTCCTTCCAACCATCCTCAACCCCTTTTCCTGATGCATACACATAATTCACTATCCCATAAGTATGAGATAAGTGTTGCATTCACTTCCTCAGTTTTAACATTCTCTACAGTTTCTTTCCCCATGGTATTTTACAGAAACTATCCTCAGTAACAAGATATCTGTACATCCCTTATCAAAATTCATTGTTCTGTTGGTATATCATATTGAGTGATTTTATTGTTTATAAATGTACACTTCCTCCCAAGCAAACAACTTTCCAAAATTATTGCCTATAAATTTGAATATGGCCTTGCTGTCCAGTTTATACTTCTCTCCATACTGCAGATTGCTTCAAAACATCTTAGGCCATTTGTACAAGACTCATAGCTTACAGCTTATATACATTCAGTCACCTCTTGGTATTCTAGTTTTCTCTTCCAGTGGCTTGCATCCTTTACTCTGTATCATTCACCTTTTGGTACTCCTTTCCCAACTTGTCTGACGTCTCTCACTTTCATCTAGAGCCCGACTTCATTATTCTTTTATCTAACAGTTTGCTTAAGGCCACTAGTAAATGGCCATCACTTGCTCAAAACCATGCAAAAGAAAGGTGCTGTATTAGCAATCCTATTTTATGTTTTGTTTGCTTCCCAGCTTAGACACCTTACCCTCAGACTTTCTTACCCTCAGACATTTGTTTTCACTCATTGCAATTACTCAGTCATTTGAGTTTACACCTTCTTCTTTAGCACTCTTCACTATCCATGCCCGTCTTCATTTCTTTGAACTGGTCATCTTCTTTGTTACATATGTAACCTTCGTGACTACCACTTTTCACATCTTGTTCCTTTAACTAACTTTTCACCTTTTCAGCACTTTCCCAATTCAAGATCGACTTAATCCACTTTTAAATGAAGGGCTAGTGCTATATAAAATCCTTAACTCACACCGTGGCTTAATTTTTTTAGTGTGTTTTGCCATCTCCTTGCAAACCATCAAATCTCTTTTCAGTCAGGCTATACCCATTTGCTATTTAACACAAAGAGCAGCCCTGGGCTCTGGAAAATGCTTTCCAGTGCAGGCCAACATCCAAACAGCCATGAGGGTATTTTTTACCCTTTGCAATCCATCTTCTTCCCTCTCTCTCTTTCTGGAGGAGATCTGTTAGATGAGTTTAGTTTATCGCCCAGACTAAGACTCAAAGGGAGACCAGTACTGTCTCATTATCCCACTGTACCAGATCTCGAACATCTGACCCGGCTGATGATAACGGTACTCATCATAGGGAGGAGCACCAGTGCTTTTACTCGTGCATGCATATTCTTTCACAACTGCCAACAGGAATTGCCATCAACAGCTTGGTCAATCACTATTAAAACCATTCATAAGCAAGTTTGGGGTGTCTCTAGTGTTGGCATAAGCCTCTGCTATTGCTAGTCACCACCAGAGTCTACTTGCCAGCTAGGTCAAATCCACTCCTCCCATACCTTTCAACTGTCCAGATTTTCACAGAATGTCCAGGTTTTTGCCTCATATTTTGGACTGTTCCTCATAATATTTGTAGTTTTTCTGGCAAATCACTGTGGACTGAAGCCACTAAATAATAAGGCATTTGAATTTCAGACTTTATATCCTTCAGAAAATGCATGCTAATACAAAACCTGGTATTCTAGCAATTTCCTAATTTGCTAAGAGCAATATTTAAAATAGGTCCCTATTTTTGGGCTTTTGTCCCCCGTGATATTTTTGGCTTTGTCCAGATTTCTTGACACGCATCTTTCTCTGTTAACTTTGTCAAAGACCAGATATGCTAATCGAACTTGGTTCGTATGGATTAAACTCAATACTTTATCCCTCTTTGCCATTGGACTTACACCTCAACTTACAAAGCAGTTAGATAAGGCATGATATGACTGGAAGCATGATCCTTCAATTCTCCATAATTTTCCAGATACCAGATGTTGCAAGCTGACTTTAGGATAGCCATCTAAAGCAGAGTATCTCAGAAGGAGTCAGACTTTACTACTATGTCACCCCAAACACTTTTGAAAAATAGTAAAACAGACAACAAACCCCATTTTTCATAGGTTTAATGATAACAACTCATTGTCTGAACAGCTACTGCTCAACATTTGTAAGTTATTTTTTTCCACCTTTTCATCAAGCTGCTGCTAACAGTAATCTACAACACTGTCAGATATTTGATATGCCATACTTTTAACTAAAACAAATCACCATAAGCATATTGAAATCTTCCAGAGGATATTACATTCCTCTACTTTCACAGTGACCACATTTTATATCCTACCATCATAAAAGAAAGCTGTTCTGAAAAAAACTTTAGTTAATATAATCAATCTTTCTTTAAGAACAGCTATTGTTGTTTACAGTTTTAAACACTCCTTAATCAGATCACTTTCAAAAATCCCTTCTCCGACAGCAGTAACAGATTTCTGGCCTATGGCACACTTTATTTCAACAGTTAAATCTCTTAGAGAAACTGACTTATCAGCTACTTGTTGTATAAATAAACAAACAAATATGGTTTGCTTTCTATCAAGCAGCTGAGCTTCTGTTCAAACTGCAATACAATAGTAATTTTTATTGATTTTTTTCTTACATGAAGCAAATATTTACCTTAAAGGTGCTTTCAAAACAGAGAATTATGATTGATTTGTTAGACTAGCAAATTAGAGATTTTCTAATGAAGAGAACAATTTGTTTAAACACAAATTGCCTCTAAAACAGATCCTTTCAAATTATTTTTGGAAACAGTAGATCAGAGATCGGTTACCTTTCATGTGGTGCTCTACAAGTGTCTTTCTTAGACCCTCTTATGCGATCAATATTTATCAATGATCTTCCTCTTCAACTGAACAGTCTAAGCTACATTCTGTTCATTGGTAATAAAAAATTAAATTAAATTATACCAGGTCCTTCATTTCTGCAAAATTCCTTGCAAAATGACCTGAACCAAGTTGTTTCCTTGTTAAAAAGCAATAAGCTGTTCATACACTACACTAAAACCACATTAATATGTGTTGTAATTCTTCAGAGTTCAAGTCATATTTCTGGCTTCCCTATTAAAAATACTCCTTGGAAATTACTTCAGAGTGTTGACAAGGAAGCATACATATGTATGTGTAGTTCTATTTGCTTTTTTTACCTTAGTCTTAGAAGAATTAGTAAAAATGTTTTATTATATCTTAAAGTATTCTTGAAAAAATGCTCATCTTCTAACCCTAGATACTGAAAAAGTATTGTTAAAAATGTCCTTCTAACAATGTTAGAATATGTTCTGACAACTAAAATATCTCAGTTCATTACATAAAACTTTTTTGGTCCAGACTGCTGAAAACAAGATTTTTAAGGGCATGTAGGAACAGGTAAAGCTTACTACAAAGAATTATGATCAGGTCTGTGATTGTAAACCCCAGTATGTGCTCTTGACATGGATGTCAAGATTTACCCCATGAGCTTCACTTTTGAGGTAAATTCTTGGCATCCATATCTTAAACACGTAATAAAGCAGTTATGACTGAAGACCTAATCGTAATCCTCTATATTAGCAACAGTGGAACTGCTTGTTGTAGTTCT
Source organism: Protopterus annectens (assembly GCF_019279795.1). Lineage (NCBI taxonomy): Eukaryota > Metazoa > Chordata > Ceratodontiformes > Protopteridae > Protopterus > Protopterus annectens. The sequence continues at coordinate 1,337,854,143 of NC_056737.1, forward strand.
GTAATACGATGAAAGAGTGAACCACATAGGACTTGTACATAAAGGAACTGGAGTGTCTAAGGAGTGATTGGTCTTAGAGCTGACTTTGTAAGATTAATTTCAGTAGAACATTCTGTGGTCTAATTTTCACAGTGCCAAGATGCTTTTAATTGAGCAGATGGAATTCAAACCGGGGCATTGAAGGCATATAATTTTATCTGACATACTAGTTCCTTCTTTTCAGGGAAAGTATTTTTGTTGCCTTGTAGTGGTTCCCATTGTGTCCAAGAAAAATAAACTGTCATGGTTAGGAAAGTCCATGTGTTTTTCCAGGGGGTTTCTTGCCATTCAGTTGTATGTTTGAAATATGGTGGATTATTCCAATTTTGAGTGTGCTGACATTTTTCCCACCTAAAATCGGTTGCATTTGTACTGGAACCTGTAAATAACATTCTCAGTGTTGCAGTGATGTAGCATTCTTTTGCTGTATTGCCTAGTATGGAAGCCCTTCTCTAAGTTATGGAGGTTTTTGTAAAGTCTCTAATTTCTTTAGAAATGTGTGGCAGTCTCATTCCATGAGACTTAAGCACATTTTGTAATCTGGGGTGCATGCTACTGTTTTGAAGCAGTAAGTTCACCATAGTGAGTTTCTGGAACAGACTATTAGTTAAACTGCCTATCTCTATATCCATACAAACCATGAAAGCCAGAAAATGAACAGTCCCAGCTGTGAGTAGTGGTGATCCTCAGGAAGCTGGTTGATTTATTGAGGTGGCCATAGAAAGTCTGTAAATTTCCTCACCTCCTGCCCATACAATAAATATGCCATTGGTAAAATTTAAGTAACATTTTATCCAGCTGCTGAATTCTGAACTCTTTAACGGTTTCTTCTTCCCATTTTCCTAGCACAGTATTTACTAAGCTGGAGGTCACTACTGCCCCCCATGGCTATCCCTGTGGTCTGCCTGTAGTATTTTTAATTAAATATGAAGAAGCTGTTGGCAAGGAGGATGTTTAACCAACAAAACTGCACCGAGCAACTTGCAGGCTGTCCCCTCCCCCTCGTGTTAACCTTATATAATACTGAGAAAATTCTGTACTACCAAATAGTCTTTTGACAGGAATGCTAATCCATTGAATAAAACTTTTAAGGCTTAGTACTGCATCTTTTTTCTCCCAGAGGAGGACTGGTTCTCTTAAGACATTCTGTAGTTAATGGTCAGGAGCACCATTGCTCCTCAAGATGTAAAGTTATCCTATTCATCTTAAATTGTATTGGAACATGTAAACTGTTAGAGAACATATGTCTTTAAGGAGGCTGAAACTAATAGGATAGTATGTCACATGACCCTGTACTGTTGCACCTGTCTGAAGTAAAGCTTCACACCTGTGCCTTAGTTTCCTAATCCGTAACCTCTGATAATCTATATGCTATAATGCTACATATGCATGTCAGTTGTACAACCAGGTAGCACACTCACCTTTGGTGCAGACTGCTGTGGGTTCTATTCCCTCACCAGGTAGACTGGTCGCTGACATTGCAGTGCAGCATAAGGAGGTGCTGCTCTTCTGAGTGTGCTGTCCTTTGGATAAGACATTAAACCATGGACACATCTCCTTGAGTTGGTGATAACTCCAGTGGATGTAAAGGATCCCCTGGCACCTACTGAAAAAGAGTAGAGGTCTTTTATTTAAATCAATGTAAACAAAATATTTACATATTTGAAAAATGTATATATATGCAGGCACATATATACACATTTGTACTTTTTTATCATTTTTCTTATAACATCTTCATTGTTATTCTTCCATAATTATCCTCCATTCCTTCTTTCTCAACCATAATCTGATTTTTGCAACATACCTGCCAAAATCCATTTCCCATTAAACAACATTTCATTCAGTCTTTCATTCCAAATAACCCATAGTACATAAAAATAAATTCTGATCTACTCTTCTTACATATTCTTTGTTCTTATTCTTATAATATCCATACATAATTATTTTTTTGCTCTTCTTTAAAGTTGCATTTTCAGACTGCTGTAAGGGCTGGTGCTCTGCACAGAAATACACTGTATCGAGTTATTCTAAGTTAGTATTAGGCATCTGTTTGTGGTTCATTAACACTCCAAACCAGTCATTTTACATTAAGAGGGTCAAAGTCTGCACTCTTATGGCAGGAGATGGCTGATTTCACCTATCTGAACTGGGAATTGTTGGTGGAAAGCTCATTGTGTGCTTACCTGATTGACCTTAGGGCATAGTTAGTACAAAACTTGCTTTTTGTAGAGCCTTGCATTTGTACGAAGCTGTTCTTTGCACAGTGGTGGTTAGTGGTGCCTTGTATATACACAATTTCCATAAGCTGAAATTACCCTATACAAATACCTTGGAACTTTACTTCAGGGCAGCTAATTTGTGTGGTGAGCAGCATTTATGTATTTAGTAAGAACTATTTAGGTTCACCTTACCTTATTATTACACCCAGGACTATTGCTTTTAAAACAGCATCTGGTTTGGAATCTAGATAGCATCGTCGTTAGTTTAGCTGCAAATTACATCGAGTAAGCACCCTTCTTTTGTCTGGTTACAAATGCCCTCCACCTCTATACCTTGTAAGTACACATTAGGACTTGCAACTGTAGATGGGCATTTTCTTGCTATCTCTGCATCCTGACAACCACTTAATTCTTGAAAAGACACAGTATGTAAGAGATGTAGTTACACATTGGCACTGGAGGCTAGACTCTCACATACAGATACAAAAAGCAATAAAAAGGTTGTCAGTGAGTGACACACATCACTCACTGCACCTACAAAGGACAGCACACAGATACCTATATATATATGGAGGTGCTCACGTGTAACTTACCCAAACCTCAAGGACCTCTCAGGTGCTAACCTCAGAAACTCTGCATGCATACAAACAAGGCAATTTCCATCATAACACATAAAGCCACATTTCATTGTGTCTCAGCTACCAAGCTCATAAGGTAAAACATTTCACAACTCAATATTCTGATCATAGGAGACTCCATTGTGAGACACACTGATGTCCCTCTTACCAGGCTGGATAAGGAGAAGGTTTCAGTTAGTTGCCTGACAGGGGTCAGGATCCACCAAATCATGCAAGCACTCAGGTCGCTTACCCCTAAATACCGGTATGATTCCATCACAGTCCATGTTGGAGTGAATGATCTGAGATGTACCTTTTAGGAATATATGAAGAGAGACATGATTGAGCTCTCAGAATATGTGTCACAGGCAGGTATGAGCCTAGCATTGAGCAACATTCGACCATCTCCAAGGATGATGCCACAATATCGATCGACTTTAACAATTTTAACACTTGGCTTAGCTACTGGTGTCATTCCAAAAAGATTAAATACTTGTCAGTCTGGGAGGACATGGTTGATAGGCCATGCTGTTTTGCCAGGAATGGTCTTCACCTGTCACCTCTAGGCTTTCAGATATTGACCAAAACATTATCCAACCCACAGTGCTTTATTAGGCATTGCCAAACAGCCAAATCTTCTAACATAACAAAAGCTACTCAGGACAAGCTAAAGGTGTTATTGTTCAATGTTAGTAGTTTCAACAATGAACTGCACTCCCTAGAAGTTCTCCTCCCCTGGAGAATGCTGATGTCTGCACAATTATTGAAACATGGTTCAAAGCCACAGAAAGCACTACAGCAGTACATGACTATAACACCTTTCATATGTTCTGACCATCCACTGAACATGAAAGAGCAAATCACAGAGGTGTATCTATGTACAGAAAGGATAAGCACACCTCAAGGCTGGTCAAACAATATGACATGCTTGAGCTACTCCATGTCCGACTGACCTTGGGAACAATCCATTACCATATTCTTGCTAGCTATAGGTCCCCCAGTATGAACAAGCAAACCCATACATCATGCCTGATGTTACTAGAATCACTCACCATCCAGCCCAATACCATACTCATGGGTGATTTTAACTACCCCTCCATTAATTATGAGGCATACTCAACTACTAACTTGCAGGCTGAAAGATTTCTTGACTTTATGAATTCAAATGCCCTGCAGGAGCTTGTCTGGACTCCCACTAGGAGAGCAAATATCCTAGATGTGGTACTCACAAATACGGGAGAGCACTACACCCTCCCAGTGTGATGTTCTCACTTGTAAGATCAGATCACAAAGTAATATCCCTTAAAATAAAGGCTAAGCTAGTCCCTGCACCTAACCCCAAAAACTTTAAAAACTTCTCTAAGGTGAATGACACCCTATTAAGGTATGGCATAGCTACTTTCCAAGCTGCCCTCAAAACCAAGAAACACCTATGCAGAGACATACACAAAGGTCCTGTATGACCATATAAACAACTGCATAGAAAGAGCAGTACCAGACAGAAATAAACCCAGGTCAAACTGCAAAAAGAAGCCACCCAGGTGGACCCCTGGTATTAATAGCTTGTACAACAAAAGAAAGAAAATACTGTCTAAAAGTAAGAGGGAAGGTGCACAACAGAGCAGAAGGTCCCTCATTAGTCTAAACAGGCGAATCAGGGAACTTGTCAAGTGTCTGATAGCTGACTTTGATGTAAAAATAGCATCCAAAGCTAAGGATAACCATAAGGCATTTTTCAGTTATGCCCACAATCTTAAGAGCAATACCCAATAATGTGCATAATTCATTGTAGCTGGCATAATCTATACTCAACCAGAAAATATAGCAAATCTGCTGACTGACAAATTCAGCACCTCCCCATCACTACCTGTTCTCCCCCCCCCAAAGAAATACCTTCCACCACTCCAATGCCAATTATCACCAAAGAACAGATTGTCACTGCACTCTCTAAAGCTAAAAACATGGCTTCAGTGGGGCCTAATGATACCAGGTTGCCTCTTAAACAGCTTAAGTCAGGATTTATCAGGCCTATTATCTTCTGTTTAACCATAGCCTCCAGACTGGCTTTGTCTAGATAGAGTGGAGGACAACAACAATCATCCCTCTGCATAAAGGGGTACCATCTACTGACCCAGGAAATTAAAGACCCGTAAGTTTAATTAGTCTTATATGTAAAGTCATGGGAAAATAATCATGGACCTGATAAATAACGACATAGGAAACCTCCAAAAACTGGACCCAACCTAATTCAACTTTGTCAAAGGCAAGTCATGCCTACTGAAACTGGTGGATTTCTTTGAGAAAGTCACTAAGGCCATAGATGAAAGTAAAACCGTACATACTGTGCAACTCAAAATGGCCAAGGTATTTGACACAATTCCTCACTCAGGTATTATAAATAAACTCACAAAACTGGACATAAATCCTTACATCCCCAGATGGATAGCTAATTGGATCACAGACAGGGCACATGTGGTTAAAGTGGGTGAATCCAGATCAAGCAAAAGGCCATTTACTAGTGGTGTACCACAGGGCTCAATGCTGGGACCACTCCTGTTTGGAATATACTTCTCTGAAGTCAAGGCTAATATGGAGTGCCTCTGGATGACAAAGTTTACAGATGACTGCAAGCTGGAGGCAATCACTGAATCCCTTGATGATGTAGATATCCTTCAGGAGGGCTTAGATCAAACAAATGATTGGTGCCAGAACCACGTCCTAAAACTAAATGTGAAAAAATGCATTATCATACCCTTTGGGCAGTGAAATACCCCTGCAAACTACAACATCAAAAGCACACTCATAAGAGTAGACTCAGAGGTTAGAGATCTAGGTACACAAATAAATGACAGCCTGAACTTTGACCACCATGTGTCCACAGTGGTGAGGAAGTCCTTCTATGTGGCACAACTTATAGGTAAAGGTGTGGCATCCAGATCCAAGGAAAGTATAGTCTTGCTATACTCAGCCATCATTAGATCAATAATTGAGTATAATGGACCATTTGGCCTGTACTTGACTAGGCACTTAGCAGTGGAGAGACATCAGAGGTTCCTCACAAAGAAAATACAGAGTATTAACAACATGTTCTACACAGACAGACTAAAAGTCCTATCTCTTTACTCTGTCTATCAACTATTAAGGGAGGAACTACACCTTGCCTACAAGATACTCACAAATCCAACTTTGATGGAGCTGCTACACATCCACAAGTCAAACAGCATGAAGATCACCCAATATGGGGATCTAAGCAGTCAGTGATTCAAATAAAACATGCTGGAGAGACAGATATGTGTCTCAGAGATTGCCCCTTCTTTCAAACAGGCTTCCTATTCACATTAAGCAGAGCCCTTGCCTGGCCTTCTTCAAACACAATTTGTATCAATGGATTGGGAATCACAAATTGTATAACGTACTCAATGCATAAGCACAAACCCATGTCATCCTCTTGCCCCTAGGGACCATATAGTGGGTAAAATTGGGTTATATTTGCTAGGTTTGTAAGGGCTCTGAAACTGTTATCCTAGTAATCTCCTATGAACCTATATTCATATCTGTATTATGCCCTAGGCATGAGTGTGTGCATGTGTGTGCATTCGGTGGAAAGTTGGTCGCCGGGCTGGCAACTCGACACCGTAAAAACTCCACTGCCAATCATGAGAGGACAGATGATAACGCTGTGGTGACCCCTAACCGGAAAAAAGCTGAAAGAAGAAGAAGATTATTTTATTAATAATCTCAAAAAGTTCTTCACACAAGTTTTTTTCCAGAGTTTCACCACTCATACATTTCAGAACATGCTTTGTTGTCTTTTCCTCCCCATAAAATAAACACACTGTGTCAGCTTTCTTTTCATATGGCATATTCCCCTTTACTGGTAACTTATTTATTACCAGTCTCCATAGCAAATCCTGACACTCTACTGTCTTGATACACTACTTTTTTCTTACCTTAATGGCTTTAAACACTTCTTCTGGGAAATTTTCACATGGATTTACATAATAATATTGTTTCATCGCATTATTATATCACATCTTCTATCTTTCTGTATACCATCAAGTTTTATTTTGCATGTTAGTATTTTTTCTTGATCTTTTTTAATTTCTTCATTTACATATTCTCTTCCTCTTTATCTTATTCTTATCATTTCCTAGAAGATTTTGTACTTATATTTAAACGTTCTTACTATATGATTCACATTTTCTTCCGTTATCCACTGTAGTATGCCATACAACTTTAAATAGACAAATAAACAACTGGATTTAGTAACCCCAGTCTCTCTTCATATTCATTCATATACAACACACCTCTTTTCACTGGGTTTAATCTTGACTCATATGGAAGAAACCAATTGCACAATTTCCATATCATATTTATCTGGGACCATATAAACATTTGACATATTCTCTACTTTTCCCATTAATATTGAATTAAGCAGATAAACCTGAATGCTAATCCATAAGTCCTCCACAAAAGACAGATTTCTTTGATTTTTTATCAAACCCTCCCATTATATCAAAACTACATAAATGTTCAAATTTTATTTCTAGCAAATATACTTAATTCACTGAAGAATACACATCTCCAGTTTTCACCATACTACCTAAAACCCTTATTTTATCTTTATTCAAGGTCATTCCTATTTCCTTTAAACATCCATTCAGACAAACCAATGCCTCCTTCATCCATATTTTGTTCTTAGCAGATACAACTATATCATCTGCATATGTCAAAAATACTGGAATCACCACCTCCTTTTGCATCATACCTAGCAGCTTTCATCATATAAGGTACTTTACTCACTATTACATTCATTATCTTTACAAACAATATTCCACTCATGGCTTTTCTCAGACACTCATTCACTTATGCTCTCACTCTATAATTTTGATACGTTGCTATGCACACTTTCATAAGTCTATTACCAATTCCATACTTCTCCATAACATGCCACAAAGCATCATGTCCTACCTAATCAAATGCCTTATTAATATCACATACTGTGAGTTTCATGTCCTCCCTTTTACTTATAATATTATCCAGAATTTGTCTCACAACCAATATAATTTCTTGACACCTCTCCCCTTTTATACCATATATACTTTCTTCCATAATATCACTCATCCTTCCTTCCATTCTTCAGTATTATGCATAATCTGTGTTATTTAGCATCATGGGTCTCCATTTTTATTTCATTTTTCTCATATTTCTTCTATATACATTTTAATATCCTGCTGCACAACTCTTCATAAACAAACCGTTAATTCAACCATTCATTCAATACATTTACAAAATATTCTCTGCCAATCCATTAATTTCATCTGGGACTGATAATGAGTCAAAATCTACTTTCCTAAGTACTTCATCCAATTTAGTAATAATAATTTATTTTTCAAATTCTTCCTTGTTTCATTCTGGATTTGTTTTTACTTTCCAATCTCTGTCTTACTTTAAAACTTTTTCTTTATGCTATACTACAATACTCATCATTTGACTCTTGGGTTCTTTTAACCTCCCCTTTTACATTTTTAATTTCTGTTATCATACTATTTAGTATTTTACCCAAATGTGCAGATAACTTTTCCATTCTCTCTTGTAAATATATCTTCCTTAATCATACTGCCTACATTTTTTCTCAATTTATTTTATATATTTATTTTTGGTATCATAATACCATATCATAATACCATTATTGTCTAAATTCTCTACTTTGTCTTCTCTTCCTTTCTTACATCATCCTGACATTTAAAAGAATACTTTTTATAATTCCTTTTAGATTCAGTCCATCAGTCAGACTAGTTTTTATACAAGTCCTTCATGGTTATATAATCCTTTCATAAATGCAATACTTCCAACTTTCAAATTTCATCCCGTAATTTTTTATATATTCTTATCATTCACTTTCCTGTTTTAATATATTCCCTTTCTGCCATCAGCTTTGTCCATATTGCTAAATGGTCTAAAAACCTCATCACAACTGTAACAGTTTCAGATCTAAGTGACCCTCCTATAAGTCCAATGACTTTTGTTCCACACAGCTAATTTCCCACAGTTTATCACTTCCTGTGTTTTTATTACATCTTTCCCTTTCTTTTTACATCTTCCCCTAAAATGACAGTTAAAGTGTCCTGCAGTTGTAAATTTCTTGTTAACCACCACATAGTCTAATATTTGATGAAACAGATTCCCTCTTTCCTTACTAGGTACATATGCATATAATGCTATAAATCTGTAAGCATGTTATCCACTCACATCCACATCTGTCAACCTTCCCATCCTTACCAGTTACAGCTGGTATTTTCAATGTTTTTTACACAAGTCTGCCACTCCAGAACAACTTTTATTTCCTAAGTTACATATTACATTTCCACCCTACATTTTTTTTGTTTGCAGTCTTCCTTCACTTGTCAGGAATTTTACATCCTATAACAGGATAAATCCACATCACATTTGGCACACTATTCTAGTATCCCTAACCTACTTACAATGCTCATAATACTATTTACATTTACTAAAATTACTCCAAAATTGTTGCTTTTCCTTCTTTTTAAATTTAGGGGAAATATTTTTACTTTTTTCAAAAACAAACTGAACGGTGTAGAATTCACAGAACAGCAAACTGAAAAAAATAATAATTCTATGGACCAGTAAAGGAAAGCACTCAGACTCAGTAATATAAGTTTAGAAGACGTTCTGTGTCATATTAAACAGAACAAAAGCACTAAACATATTACTGAGTCCAAGTGCTCTCCTTTACTGGTCTGGTCCACAGAATTGCTTTTTTTTTTTTTTTTAGAGTTTTTCATTTTTACTTTATTTTTACTTTTCCCCAATTGTATATTTTTTCCTGGATTTATGTACAACTAATTCATGATCCTCAGAATCATATTATTTACTGGCTAGAAATTTAAAAAAAAATTAAAAAAATTAATAGTGTTAATCCCTTCTTCAAACCTCTTCCTGCATGTCCTCTCACTTCTCATTTCCCCTCTATAATTTTTTCTTCTTCTTTAGTTTCTGATTCACCTAGATCACCCTCTCTCCTGGCCTCTTGTCCATTCTCATGTATGTTTTCTTCCCTTTCACCTTCTTTTTCATTATTTATTGTTTACACTTAATAATCCATCCAAAAGTTTTCATTTTTTTTACACAATCTGCATTCAGGCACACACCTTTTTGCTCTATGTACTTTCTCCTCACAGTGGTTACATTGTACCTTGTCAAAATCATTAATTAAATGAGAAGAGTCCCCACAAAAGAAACACAATTTAAGTTGGCGAGAGTATCTTAATGTCATCTATAACCAGCCACAAAAATAGCACATGGCAAGTGTTCCACCATATTTTTTTTCACATTTCAAAACAGCTTCCAACCTCCATTCTCCATACCATAGGTTTCTCTCTTCTCTAACTTTTAGGTCAGTATTCATAGTCAGTTACACAAATCTGCTGAGATTATCCATGATGTTTGTGGATGAGCACTGCTGAGATGAAATTCAGAGGCCATTTATGACAATGGGTGATGACCTTGTATGTGCTTATGCAAATGTGCACTAATGAGATGTAAATGAGGAGCAATGTAAATCTTTGTATGCTAATGAAATATGTTTTACACCATACTGGTTGCAGATGACCTATATAAAGAGAAGCTTCTCTAGGTCTGAGCTGCTTGTCTTGGCTGGGCCAAAGCCTTTTGCACCCAGAGAGTTATTATTTTTGCTCACAAACAAAGAAGGTGAACCTATTATAATCAAAGAATAACTCCTTATAACTTTTACAATCAGGAAACCTTCAATAGTTTTAAAGTGGTCAGGGACATTATAAAGGTCTTAGTGGGTATGTCTGACCCCGCAAAGAGGCACTGTAAGAATGCATGGACTTCCTACTCCTGTGGACACCAAAGGATGTATAGTTCTCACTATACTTGCTATGGGGACCTTTTAGACAAAGACTGGGGTCTGGGGACAAGTTTGGGATCTCATAGGCTGCTGCCTTGAGGGTACTGCAATAGTTTCTGGATGTACTCTTGGCAAATATGTATCGCACCCATGTTGCAATTAGGACCCCTCCTTGTCCACAGGGGGAGTGGTACTGCAATAGGAAGGGCTACCATTCCATCAATTGCTAGAAAAATGTGCAATGCATGGGGGTGCATCATCAACATCTCTACTTAGCATCCTGGCAGCACACATGATTCCCATTTCTGGCACACTAGTTCACTCTACCACCCTTTCCTGCATGGTAGGATGCCTGTTGGTCATCTAGTTGTTAAGCAGAAAAGTATTTTTGATAAGTAGTTATTCATATTAAAATGTATTGCTGAATACTGTTTATTTTTTATTTTGTCTCCCCCACTACCCTTTTCTCTTTTTTTTTTTTCAGGTGATGCTGGCTATCCACTGAAGTCATGGCTTGTGACATCAGTGCGAAATCCAAGTGGAGCTGCAGAGGAGACATATAACATATCCCTGTCCCAGACCTGTATCATCATTGAGAGGGTCTTTAGCCTCCTGAAGAGCCATTTCAGGTGCCTTTGTGAGTTTAGAGGTTCCATCCAGTATGACCCAGCTACTGCGTGCAAGATGCTTACTGCATGCTGCATTCTGCATAACATGATCATGTACTGGTCTGGTGGTGAAGTGACCCAGGATGACACTGCAGCTACCAGTTCCACTCCAAAGCAGCGCTTGCTGGCCAAGAAGGTGAAACTATAAGAAAAGAATAATCCATTATCACTTTGATAATAAGGAAATCTTTGATAGATTGAGAGTGGACAGGGACATTGTAATGGTCTTAGTAGGTGTGTTTCACCCCAATAGGGGCACTGGAGGAATATGTGGAATTCCTGTCGCCCTGGATACCAAGGTATGTATTGCCCTCACTGTATTTGCTACGGCAACCTTCCAGAGACAGACGGGGGACACATTGGGGGTCTTACAGGTTTCTGCCTGAGGATACTGCAGCAGCTCCTGGATGTACTTTTGGCAAATGTAGATCAGTATATCTGTTTCCTAGCATCATCTTAGAACCAAGCAGGACTATGCATACCTTTTATTGGCTAGCATGTTTCCCTGAGGTACTCAGTGTGATAGATTGCATCCATGTTGCAATTAGGCCCCCTCCTGGTCCATCAAGGGAGCAGTGCCACAATAGGAAGGGCTACCATTCCATCAATTGCCAGGTGGTATACGAAGTATGAGGATGTGTCACCTACATCTATGCCCAGCATCCTGGCAATGAACATGATTCCCATATCTGGCACACTAGCTCACCCTACCACCTCTTCCTGGATGGTAGGATGCCCAGTGGTCATCTTGCTGGTAAGTAAAAAACATATTTTTAATATTGTATTTAAGTAGTTATTCACATTAAAATGTATTGCCAAACACTAATTTTTTTTTCAGTTTTGTCTCTCCTCTTTCTCCTTCTTTTTTAGTTTCAGGTGATGCTGGATATCCACTGGAACCATGGCTCATGACACCAGTAAGAAATCCAAGTGGAACTGCAAAGGAGATAAATAACATATCCCTGTTCTAGACCCATATTGTCATTGAGAGGGTCTTTGGCCTCCTGAAAAACCGTTTCAGGCACCTGGATGAGTCTGGGGGGCCCTCCATTATGACTTATCTACTGAGCGCAGGATGTTTATTGCATGTTGCATTCTACATAACATGATTATGCAACAGTGTGGAGTTGAAGTGACCAATGTTGTCACTGCAGCTCTCAGTTCCACTCCATATATGAACACTAATGACTAGCTAGCAGCACAGGTAAGGGACCCCACATGCCAGGCTCATGCACGGCATGCTGCTGTGCAGGTAAATAGGCTGAGTCTAGTCCACAACTATGGAGCATGACATTTAGGTTAGTGTTTCCTTTCTTTTAAAAATCACACAGGCTGGAGGCCAGGATTTGTTAAGAGCTACAGCAAGTATAACAATCATGTTGTCATTGTGCAGCACTGCCAACACAATATTATACAATTTGGCATTCATTAAGAGGCTCTACATGAAGGGTAGAGTCACACAACAACTGTAAATGGCAGAATGTTAAATAAAGCAGAAAGAGTAGAAGCACGTGCTAATTAACCTATCCAATATAGCAAAGCTATTCAGAAAGATGCAGTTGTGTACACTTGGTGTTGGCTTTTGCATGTACACCAAAACCTTTTGGAATACAGGCACAAATACACTTAGAAAAAAACATGTTAGGGGTTTCTGTTTTTATTATTATGCTGTATGTGCAACAGGCTTTAAATCAGGATGCTGCTGCCAGACCTCAGGCAAGAAGAAGAGTGTTTAGACCTCATCTGACATATCATGGATTGCATGACATAGGAACTGTTGACAGATACAGGGTGGATGGAGAAACAGTGGAAGAAATATGCAACCTCTGTTGCCCCCACCTCAAGCCACAGGGGAAATCATTGGAAACAAAAGTATGGTTACCATTGCTTATACTATCTACTGGTATTTTCCAGAGACCCAAGGAAGATATACCAGGGTTGTCACCTGCATCTACCTGTAGAATATTCCATCAGTTTTTAACTGCAATGCTACTACATGCAAGGGAACATATCTGTTTCCTATGAATACCATGGGAGAGAGCAAGAACCCTGCAGGCATTTTATGTAATAGCACACTTCCCTGAAGTATTGGGGACCATAGATTGCAAACACAGAGAAGAAAAAGCACTACCTAGGGGACAGAGAAGGAAATACATTAACAGAAAAGGTCTTTACTGTATAAACTGTCAGATTGTCTGTAATGCCCATCAGATTGTCTACAATGTCAGTGAAGGTAATCCAGGCAGTTTTCAAAAGTCACACATGCGACACGCTTGTGAGCTGTACACCAGGTTTGCTAGGGGTGACATCCCCTAAGGGCATCTAGTGGGGGATGCAAGTTATTCATTGGAGCCCAAGCTCATGACAGCCATGAAAAAGCTACAAACCCCCACAGAGCAAGGATACAATGAAGACTAGACTAAAACAAAGAATATAATATAACGTGTATTTGGTTTGCTGAAATCAAGGTTCTGATGTCTACACACATTGGGAGGTTTGCTGAGGTATGACCCAGGCACGTGTGCTGAAATACTTACAGTCTGTGCCATGTTCCACACTATGAGTCTCAGGAAATGTCTCAAAGACAGCAAGGGTCAGGACCACAGGTTTAAGGACCACAGGCAGGGCCAGCAGCAGTAGCAGGTACAGATGAGGAGTTTGAAGGAGAACTATCAGCTGCAGATGGTGCTGGCAGATGGAGGTGTGCACAGTATGCTCTTGCTCTGGCTAAGAAGTAATGGACAGCAAACACAATCACTGTCTATGTCAAAGACTAAGATCCCATGCACTAAAAACTAATGCCTCACAGACTCCACTAACTTTACTTAACCAGGTAATGGCTGTGTTATAATAGCATCAGACAGAGACACCCCCCCTCCAAGGACACAATACATACCTGAACTAATGATAATGAAGTATGGAAAAAGTAAATAAAATAAAAATGTCATATCAGTTATACTGACATATGTTTATGCCCTATGAGTACACACATGTTAGTCCCCAATCCAACTATACACATCCCCACAGCAACCACCCCACAACAACCCCCTCAAAAAAACACATAACCAAGTCCAAAATATACTTCTTTTTATCAGTACAGATTGTATAACACCTCTGTAATGGAGATAGCAGAGGTTTAAACTTTGCAATGCATGTCTGCATTAACAATTTAGCAAATATCAATGCAGCATTACATAAGTAACATTAAACTGTTATAATGTCCTTATCCACAACTGTGGAGTGCAGTCTGGTAGAAATACACACATAGAATACATTTTTCTTTCCCTGCCATTACAGATAATAATACCAGTTCTGCCTACATACTTGCAATACTATTATCTGCAAAACGTGTACAAACATGACATAAAATTAAATTACATTTGTCATGTAGCATTCAGTAGCACAATTATAGAAATGCAGAAGTAAATATACTAAAGGTAAGGGATAAATGCAAATACATTTAAAATTACACAAATAATCATCAGTCACTGCATTCCACAGTTGTACTTTCAAAATGAAAGAATTAGTTAAGAAATAGTAACATATCTTGTCAATACAGCACTGTAGAAACTAATTAAATCACCCAATGCCCTGCTATTATACTAGTATTTAGTTCTGTTTCAAAACAGTTGCTCCAGTATGATACAAGGGGACTGCCTACACTATTATCTTCATAAAGTGCAGAGTCAGCTCTATGAGCACTGTGGGTATGTTAATGAAGTGTGAAATCATTAGCATTCCTGAATGCACTAAAGTGTAGTGAAGGTAAACATGCTCTAAGGAGCTGCATGATTACATACACAAATCCTAGCACTACAAGGACAAGCACTGAGATGTGTTACCTGTTAATTTCTTGCTGGTGCTTCTGATTTCTCTGACAGCATGAACACTCAGCTTTCACAGTCTCCCCTCTCTGATATTCACCTAGTAAGGGCGCATCAGGGAGAAGGGACTTAAAAAAGGTCTACAAGTACATTGACTGATATATTTGAGCTCGACAGTCCTAATATTTCACTGCTGGATTCTTTATGTCTTGTCTCATTTAGTATTATTTGCACACTGTTTGGTAGCAGAAAAATTACTTTCACAACTTAAGGAAAAAAAGGTGAAAAGGTTAGTTTAGGCTACTATAGGTCACGCAAATCAGACAGGCAGCATTGAGTGGCTCACAGCACACTGTATCATACACAGGGAAGAAAAACACCTGACATATACCTTGTTCTGTGGCACAATTTGTAAGGGCAGTGAGCTGACAGATGAAGTATATGTGATACAAGGTTCGAATCTACTGACATAATACTTTTGTAAAGGATTGTCAGAATTTATATTTAATCACATTTCATGATACCGTGCTGTTTTTGTTTAAAAATCAACTGTTGTCACTATTGGTAACAAAATGTAATCATTATTCTCTCTACTGCAACATAATATGTCACTACCTACAGGTCTTATAACGTGCTCTACAAAGTACATGTCTGATGTTGCATGGAGATGTAAGAAGGTAGAATTGCTCACATGATTGGACGTCTTGCTCCATTCATTGTTACCTATACCCATGTATTGCATTTCATTCACTGTCCGTAACTGCCATAACATATATTACCCTGCAATGTCTGTTCTAAATGCTCTCTCTCTTGATATCATGCAAACATGGTTCACTACCTAAGGAAAAAGTGAAAAGTAATTTAGGCTGCCTTAGGTAGCTCAAAAATGCCTGGAGGCTTTGCATAGCTGGCAGCACTTTGGATAGTAAATGTTCAAAAATACACCTGTTAGGTAACTTTCTCTGTGAGGCAAGGTGTAACTGAGGTGACTTGACAGAAATAAGGTACATGAAACACTGTTCAGTTCAACTTACAGATCACTTTGCCATAATTCCTGATATTTACTTTTCCATTTTTTTGCACTTTCAGGTACATTTGTTCTCCACTTGGCATTACACAAACTCAGTTCACTACCTAAAGAAAAAAATAAAAAATGTAGTGTAGACTGCCTTAGGTATCTCAAACACACCTGGTGTTATTGTGCACCCCCCACAACAGGGAGAGTACTTACTTCAGGAAATGCACCTGACAGATGTCAAATTCTTTGGTAAAAGCTGTAACTGAAGTGAATTAAGAGGAATAAGGCACATGAAATATTGTTTGAAACCTGTATAGAAATCACATTGTAATTTATCACAATATGAGTTTTTTTTAAATGACCTTTTTAAGGTATATTTGCTTTCTGCTTGGCATAGTGCAAAAGGGCTAAACTACCTAAAGAAAAAAGTGAAAAATTTAATCTAGGATGCCTTAAGTAGGTCAAAAATGCTGGGCAGCTTTGTGGGACTGACAGCACTCTGGATATTAATCATTTTTAAAAATACACCTATCTGGTAACTTTCTCTGTGGCACAAGGTGTAACTGAGGTTAGGTGACAAAAAGAAGGTAAATGAAGCATTGTTTGAATCTTTTTTTTATAGAACACTTTGCCATAGTTCAAAATATATATGTTTCCTTTGTTTTCCACTTTAAGAGACATTTGCTCTCCACTTGGCAGTGCAGAACCACAGTTCACTACCTAAGGAAAAAAGTGAAAAATGTAATTTATTTCAAAACAAGAGAGTCACACTACCAAAGGTAGTCCAAGTCAAAGTATTACTTAAAAAGCAAAAAGAATGGATGTACCACCATGCACGGACCACAAATAAACAAATAAAAACTTTATTAATGTCAAAGCCAAATTCAGGCAAAATGTAAAAGCGCTTTTGGCCATAGCCTTCTTCAGATCCTGTTTACTATGCCTGACAGTATTGTTTAAAAATGTAGAAGAAGAGCCAATTATAACCTTCCATCCATTACATCATTTTCTTTCTATTTTAGTTAAAGAACCTATGAGATCCAATTGTTTTCCTGCCATCTATTACATCACTGCCTATCTCACTCCAATCAGGTAGCTTAGTGGCAACACACCTTCTTATTCAACCATTGAGATTTTTCCTTTTCAGACTACGTTCTTTCAGGATTGGTTTTAGAGATATTAATCCATTCAGTCCTGGTGGGCAATCAGCCCTCAGGTCCATTATCCATTTAATTTTTTCTATTTCTGTTTTGTTACATAAATCACCTCCTCTTTTCATTTCTCTTATGATAGAAAGCACCGTGAACTTAAAAGAATGAGTACTATTATTCACATATGAATATAAGACATTTGTTTCTACTTTGTTCCATATATCAGACAGATTACGTAGAATGCATTCCTTCAGCATTCTATTCATTTTTCCCACATAATAAGCAGGGCAGATGGAACATGTAGCAATATATATATATATATATATATATATATATATATATATATATATATATCTATAACATTTTTGCTGGTACATGTGGCATGACCCTGTAAACTATAGCATTTTTCTGTTTTAGGATGCCTAAAGATATTACTTGTATTGATCGAATGACAGGCTTTGCAAAAGCCGCATTTGCAAGTACATTTACATGTGTATTAAAAGGAAGCCCCCTTACTATGAATGCCATCCTTTTGGCATAGCAATCTTTTCAGATTTTTCTTATTTTTAAAAACATAGCTTGGAGTATTGCCAACAATATCTCTGATCTTATGATCTGATGTTGGTATTGGCCAGTTCTTCCTAATGACATCACATAAAATCAAATTATCAGTGCTATAAGTAAGTGTACATCTAAATTTATTTGTCATGGCTCTGGGTCTTATTGACTCATAATCTTGATGTTTCGAATAGTAGGGTTGTCCTTTCCGTGTCCTTAATTCCACCACTTTCACTGCATCCATTCATATTGCATTTTCACCATAGCCTCTTTCTTTAAAGTTGTCAACCAACTTCTCTTGTTCCTTTAGGAAGATTTCATCCTTGGTGCATAGCTTTGATATACGTGTAACTTGGTTATCCACTATATTACGAAAAATATGCCTAGGATGCATGCTGGAGGAGTGAAGCATGTGATTCCGCCACATGGGTTTTCTGTATAGAGTAGTATCAATGCCTTTCTTAGTATCCAAATGCAGCTTCACATCTAGAAACTCAATCTCTTTTCTCGATGACTTAACACCCAAAGTCTGAATTAGGTGCAAATTCAGACATAGTATGTAAGCCTGACTTCTGAAGATATAGCTGGTGATGCTGAGAATGATGCTAAATTTAGAGCACAGTGGTGGGGTGTGGAGGAATACAGTATACGTGTTACACTCCTTGTGAATCGCTATAGCTGTAGGTTACTGTGCGGGTGTTATATTGGGTCTCAGTATAAGCCTGAGGCTTGGAATACTTAGCCAAGGGTGTCGCCACTGGAACTGGCATTCCACACAACGAGGAACAATGTTGTCACCACTATAGTAACCTTAAAAAGGACAAGCAGGACCTTCTAAGCTGATGGAAGGCTGAATTTAAGACTTGGAATACTTCCCGGATGTCTAAGTATTGTGACTCATTATCCGTCTATGACATGACAGTAATTATCTAGGCAGCCAGTGCAGTTACTTGTTACGCTTTCATACATATTTGCCATCTTTTTGTTTTCTAAAGCTGCAGAGGAATTGCTGCAAACCATGCGGTGCACCAGGACAGATTAACTCAGCACTGAGTATGTAGGAATCAAGCAAAAACTAAAGCCATATTATTTTCATTCCCTCATGCACTGGCATCCCAAGCAGGAATACGTCATCATTCAGCTCAGGCATGCAGGCCGTTCTAAATAAGTGTTGCTGCTTGCATTAGACAATTAGAATACGAGCTTTACTGTGTGTGGGTTCAGTACCCAGAAGCATTTTTTTTTATTAATTGATAATTATATATAAGATCTTAACCAGAGTCTGTCAGGGTGAATTACATTATGTTAATTCTAATTATTAAGTTAGAATGCATAAGTCTATAGTGAAAGAAAGGCAGCTGTTTATTATTTTATCTCATGCTACAGTAGGACTAACATGAACCACTTAGATACAATGGTCATGTACTTGCATAATGGTTTTAAATTTAAAATTTATAGGAAATCTACTTTTAGTAATTTGTATTTACATTTTACCAGTTGCCATCCTTTCTCCCAGAAGAAAAGTCTTGTAAAAGGACAATGTATTAGGGTGGCAAGTATGACATCAGATAAAGAATAGGCAATCAAAGAATTGGATGTGGTTACTAATACGTTTATGTCATGAGGGTACCCAAGAGAGCTTGTTAAGGGTATGTGTAATGAAGTTGTATGTATCCAAATGAGGAGGAAGTACAAACTCCTTTTAGGGTTTGGTTTGCCAAAAGCCAGTAACAAATTAGATCAGAATAATGACAATTCCACAAGGATATTTGAACGAGTTTTGCTGTTGGAATACAATAATCTAAGTAGGGAGGTTAAACACATAGTGAGAAGGAAATGGGACATATTAAGGGAAATCCTGTTGTATATATATTT